>NW_026739064.1:0-40000 GCF_030273125.1 Centropristis striata
AAGCAGAAAAACTGGTTCATGCTTCTGTTACTTCAAGGTTAGATGACTGTAACTGCTTCCTGTCAGGCTGCTCCAATAAATCCCTTAAAACTCTTCAGTTGGTGCAGAACGCTGCAGCTCGTGTTCTGACTAGAACCAGGAACAGAGATCAGGTTTCTCCTGTTCTAGCCTCTCTGACCTGGCTCCCTGTAACCTCCACAATCTATTTAAATACAAAGACCTGGAGACATCAGACAGGTTTTAGGACAGGTAGAAAAAAGTTATTAACAACTTCTTCTTTTCATCTTTTTAGGGAATTCAGGACCAACACATTGATGTATAACGTTCATCTTTTATTCAGTATTATTAGTCAGTTTTAGTCAAATATACAAAAATAGGGCCTAATTTACCTGTGTGTGTGTGTGTGTGTGTGTGTGTGTGTGTGTGCTGCTATAGTGACTCCATGAATGACTTGAATGAAGCTAATTATAATCCTACAATGATTAGTGATCTGGATCAAGTCTTATTATTTAATATAATCAATAACTTTTATTAACTATGAATAACTTCTGGTCACCATCTGTTAACTGTGGAGTTCAGGTTCAACATGTTTCCCTGACGACTGATGATGCGGCAGCAGCTGCTTCTCTGATTGGCTGCTGATCCTGAAGCGTCGGGACTTTCCAGAGACGCTGCTGCGTTCAGGAGCTGCAGGAAAACTCAGCGCTCCGTTCACTTCATGGAGAGAACAGAGCTGAGTGACACCTGAAGGCAACATGTGGTCCACAGAGAACTGAACCAGGACCTGAGACCTGCCCAGGTCACATGACTCAGGTCACATGACGAAACAAACAAACAAATAAAAACATTTTAACCCAAAAAGTTCAGATTCAAACTTTAAACTTTAAACTTTAAACACCAGCTGCAGCTTCACTTCTTTATCTCAATATAAAGAGAACAAAATATTAATATTTTAATGGAATACAAGTTTAATAATAAATATTTTAATGGTAAAAGTACAATTATAAATAATTATAATTATTAATGTCAGAATAAAACCCAGAATCCTGATTATTGATGAACTCTGCAGCTCCTGTTTCTGAGGCAGCAGCAGCTTGACTCTACCCGGACACTGATGATGTCATCTCAGCTCTGCTTTCTCATTGGCTGTTACGCTGCTGACACAGAGTAAGAGTTCAGCTGCTGCTGCTGCTGGTCTACAGAGTCTGACAGGTCCAGGTCTACACAGGTCCAGGTCTACAGAGTCTGACAGGTCCAGGTCTACACAGGTCCAGGTCTACAGAGTCTGACAGGTCCAGGTCTACACAGGTCCAGGTCTACAGAGTCTGACAGGTCCAGGTCTATACAGGTCCAGGTCTACAGAGTCTGACAGGTCCAGGTCTACAGAGTCTAACAGGTCCAGGTCTATAGAGAGTCTGACAGGTCCAGGTCTATACAGGTCCAGGTCTACACAGGTCCAGGTCTACAAAGTCTGACAGGTCCAGGTCTATACAGGTCCAGGTCTACAGAGTCTGACAGGTCCAGGTCTACAGAGTCTGACAGGTCCAGTTCTACACAGGTCCAGGTCTACAGAGAGTCTGACAGGTCCAGGTCTGATGATGAAGATGATGAAGATGATGGTGGTCCTCGTCCTCTCCGGTGTCCTCTGTGTCTCAGCTGACGGTCAGTTTCTGTCTCACTTTAAACAAACAAACAAACAAACAAACAACAGGTTGTTTACTGTTTGTTGTTGTGTTTTCTCTGCAGTTCTACATGAGGACCTTTATATCGTTGGCTGTTCAGACCCTAATAAAGATGGAGAGCATATGTACGGACTGGAAGGTGAAGAGCTTTGGTACGCAGACTTCAAGAACAAGAAAGGAGTCGAGCCTCAGCCCAGTTTTGTAGGTCATATGAGCTGCCCAACATGTTATGATTTTGCTGTGGGTGAACAACAGACCTGCAAACTGCACCTGGCATCAGTTCTCAAAGCTCTGAAGAACCCTCCAATGAAACTCGGTAAATATATCTAATCTGAACTTTCTGCCACGTTAATGAACTTGTCTTCATGTAAACTGCAGATTTCTGAATAATCAGTTATTTTATTTTCTGGTTTTGGGTTCAATGAGTCAGAAGAGAAACAGAACACAGAGAGTCTTTTTACATTTCATTTTATCTTTAAGAAGTTATTTAAAGCTGTAAATATTAAAATAAATATAGTTCGGTCATCATGTTAATGTTCATTAGAAATAATAAATGAGCCCTGGCTCAGTGCCAGAGATCAGGATCAGATCAGATCGGATCAGGATCAGATCAGATCAGGATCAGACTGAGAAGCTTTTAGAATTTGCTGCAGGAAGATTTTTCCACTTTGATAAATTAATTCTATAAACATTTGTAGAGATTTGAGCCCAGAGAAATATTTCCTGGTGAGTGTTTGTTTTGTGTTAAAGCTGAGGGTTCCTGATGTCTCACAGCTCAAACACAGCTGATCTGTCATTACTCCACTCCTCCATCCTGTAACCTTTATTATAATAATATAACAGTCTTAGTGAGTTAAAATGACCCACAGAGACAGAACTGATCCTCTGTGTGTGTCCAGTTGCTCCTTCCAGTCCGGTGGTCTACAGCAGAGACGAGGTGGAGCTGGGAGAGGAGAACACCCTGATCTGTCATGTGACTGGTTTCTATCCTGCTCCTGTCGACTTCTCCTGGACAAAGAACGGACAGAACGTCACCGAAGGAACCAGCGTCAACGTTCCCTACCCCAACAAAGACGCTTCCTACAACCAGTTCTCCAGCCTGGTCTTCACCCCAAAGCTGGGAGACGTGTACAGATGTTCAGTGGCACATCTGGCCCTGGACCAACCACAGAGCAGATTCTGGGGTGAGACACTTTATTTACATCAATACAGACACAACAACTACAGCTGGCCTGTCTCCAGATGTTTCTGTCTCCAGATGTTTCTGTCTCCAGATGTTTCTGTCTCCAGGTGTTTCTGTCTCCAGATGTTTCTGTCTCCAGGTGTTTCTGTCTCCAGATGTTTCATGTCTGTGTTTTCTATTTCCAGGTGTTTCTGTCTCCAGATGTTTCATGTCTGTGTTTTCTGTCTCCAGATGTTTCATGTCTGTGTTTTCTATTTCCAGATGTTTCTGTCTCCAGATGTTTCATGTCTGTGTTTTCTATTTCCAGATGTTTCTGTCTCCAGATGTTTCATGTCTGTGTTTTCTATTTCCAGATGTTTCTGTCTCCAGATGTATGATGTCTGTGTTTTCTGTCTCCAGATGTTTCATGTCTGTGTTTTCTGTCTCCAGATGTTTCATGTCTGTGTTTTCTGTCTCCAGATGTTTCATGTCTGTGTTTTCTGTCTCCAGATGTTTCATTTCTGTGTTTTCTGTTTCCAGATGTTTCATGTCTGTTTTCTGTCTCCAGATGTTTCATGTCTGTGTTTTCTGTCTCCAGATGTTTCATTTCTGTGTTTTCGATTTCCAGATGTTTCATGTCTGTGTTTTCTGTCTCCAGATGTGTCATGTCTGTGTTTTCTGTCTCCAGATGTTTCATGTCTGTGTTTTCTGTCTCCAGATGTGTCATGTCTGTGTTTTCTGTCTCCAGATGTTTCATGTCTGTGTTTTCTGTCTCCAGATGTTTCATGTCTGTGTTTTCTGTTTCCAGATGTTTCATGTCTGTTTTGTGTCTCCAGATGTTTCATGTGTGTGTTTTCTGTCTCCAGATGTTTCATGTCTGTGTTTTCTGTCTCCAGATGTTTCATGTGTGTGTTATCTTTTTCCAGATGTTTCATGTCTGTGTTTTCTATTTCCAGATGTTTCTGTCTCCAGATGTCTCATGTCAGTGTTTTCTGTCTCCAGATGTTTCATGTGTGTGTTTTCTGTCTCCAGATGTTTCATGTCTGTGTTTTCTGTCTCCAGATGTTTCATGTCTGTGTTTTCTGTCTCCAGATGTTTCATGTGTGTGTTATCTTTTTCCAGATGTTTCTTGTCTGTGTTTTCTATTTCCAGATGTCTCATGTCTGTGTTTTCTGTCTCCAGATGTTTCATGTCTGCGTTTTCTGTCTCCAGATGTTTCATGTCTGTGTTTTCTGTCTCCAGATGTTTCATGTGTGTGTTATCTTTTTCCAGATGTTTCTTGTCTGTGTTTTCTATTTCCAGATGTCTCATGTCTGTGTTTTCTGTCTCCAGATGTTTCATGTCTGTGTTTTCTGTCTCCAGATGTCTCATGTCTGTGTTTTCTGTCTCCAGATGTTTTCTGTCTCCAGATGTTTCATGTCTGTGTTTTCTGTCTCCAGATGTTTCATGTCTGTGTTTTCTGTCTCCAGATGTTTCATGTCTGTTTTCTGTCTCCAGATGTTTCATGTCTGTGTCTTCTGTCTCCAGATGTTTCATGTCTGTGTTTTCTGTCTCCAGATGTTTCATGTCTGTTTTCTGTCTCCAGATGTTTCATGTCTGTGTTTTCTGTGTCCAGATGTTTTCTGTCTCCAGATGTTTCATGTCTGTGTTTTTTGTCTCCAGATGTTTTCTGTCTCCAGATGTTTCATGTCTGTGTTTTCTGTCTCCAGATGTTTCATGTCTGTGTTTTCTGTCTCCAGATGTTTCATGTCTGTGTTTTCTGTCTCCAGATGTTTCATGTCTGTGTTTTCTGTCTCCAGATGTTTCATGTCTGTTTTCTGTCTCCAGATGTTTCATGTCTGTGTCTTCTGTCTCCAGATGTTTCATGTCTGTGTTTTCTGTCTCCAGATGTTTCATGTCTGTTTTCTGTCTCCAGATGTTTCATGTCTGTGTCTTCTGTCTCCAGATGTTTCATGTCTGTGTTTTCTGTCTCCAGATGTTTCATGTCTGTTTTCTGTCTCCAGATGTTTCATGTCTGTGTTTTCTGTGTCCAGATGTTTTCTGTCTCCAGATGTTTCATGTCTGTGTTTTTTGTCTCCAGATGTTTTCTGTCTCCAGATGTTTCATGTCTGTGTTTTCTGTCTCCAGATGTTTCATGTCTGTGTTTTCTGTCTCCAGATGTTTCATGTCTGTGTTTTCTGTCTCCAGATGTTTCATGTCTGTGTTTTCTGTCTCCAGATGTTTCATGTCTGTGTTTTCTGTCTCCAGATGTGGAGAAGACTCCTCCCAGTATTGGACCAGCAGTGTTCTGTGGACTCGGTCTGACTGTTGGTCTGCTCGGTGTGGCTGCTGGAACCTTCTTCCTCATCAAAGGGAACGAGTGCAGCTGATTGGTCGGGGCTGATGATGTCACTCAGATGAATATTATCTCTGCTGTCTGTTGATGATTTTAATGTTTTTATGTGTTTCTTCATGTTTGGCTGCAGATTGAATCCATTTCTTGTGTAAAATGCTTCCTGCTGAAATAAAATCTGTGTTTAAATAAAGTTAGTTTGTTTCCTGACAGAATCAGATTTAAACTGTTTCTCCAGTCTGAAGATTAAATCTGTTTTCAATGAACATTAATTCTGTTGTTGTGGTAAATAAACAGGATGCCCCTCGTCTCATGTTCACTGTCCAGTCTGTCCACATTACACCTCAAACTCTCTTCAGTTGGTTCTTTCTGTTCATCACACTTTCACAGAAAGTAAAGAAAACTTTAACTTGAGGAGTTTCAGTCCGACAGATGAACTTTAATCTTCAGATAAACTATATTTTTACACAGAATGTTTTGTTTCCATCAGCTCCACTGAAACTGATTTCTAACTGAAAGTTCTTTATGAACAGGAGGAATCTTTACAGAACCTTTCAGTCTACAGAATAATGTGTTGTTTCGTACAAAGCTTCTAATGTTTGAAACTTCAAAACAACCTGAATGACTGTCTTTGATTTCTGCATTTACTGACAAACTTTTTCTGGAACAATTTAAACACTATAATACAAACATAGTGTCATTGCGTTGCCACCAATGACTTGCCCAAAAATTATATATATATATATATATATATATATATATATATATATATATTATAGACAGAATGACGTTCGAATATGTGCTCTAAAAAACCACATAGGCCAAGTCACAATTACTGACAATATTTTCTATTTTGACTGATTGATTCATTATGTGTATTTTAGACATGCTACTACTGTCCCTGTACACTGGGATGTTTGTAACAGTTGAAAGACTATTAAAAGCAATTTGTCAACATGTACATATTTCATAAAAACACTCAAATACATTATTTCAGCAGCTGACAGATTGAAGTTTATAATATAACAAATTGGTTATTCCAGTGTAAATGGTTTTTGATGTTTTGCTAAAAATTGCAAAAACTGTCCCTGGTCTCCCGTAGGTTCAAACCATTCAAATATATGAAATATATATGACAGGAGGTCAAACTAATACAACAAGACTGTATAAGGATTTATATTTCAGTTTTAACATAAAACAAACCTTCACATTACAAATGAAGTAAATTAACTAACTGTAACACTTAGACCTCTCTCTCTCTCTCTATGTGGGATGCACATACTGATTAAAATAAACTATTTGACATCATGTTTCTGTCATTGAACGCTCCGAGAGGAATAATTTTAACAAAACTGTCTGACTGTATCAAACCTTGCTAGCATGAATTACTGATTTTAATTTGATCCAAAACTTCCTCATGCCACTTCAGGGCTAAAACATCAAACATTGAACTCCTTGATGTAATCTTTACAGTTTAATCTCAATGAGTTAGTTTAACCATCAACAGGAATAAGTCTCATTTCGTCCTTTCAAAATAAAAATGTCCGTTATCAAAACAGGCTTTTGCATAGAACTGTATATGTCTCTTTTATTCTGCCCATGTATGCATGCAGCGATTAATCATTAATTGATCGTTAACGTTATAGATAATCGAGTTAACAGGTTTATTCCAAGAACCCGTCCCCAGTAAGCAGCTGAGCTCCATGCAGACGTTTCTCAAACTTTATTTTGTAGGCCTTCTCTCTGTCTTTCAGAGATATTTCCTCCTGATTCAAAGTGAATCAGAGGTTCCTGATATCAGTTTGTCCCTCAGTGTGTCCTGTCTCTGACTCGTCCCTCTGGTGGTCCTCATGTGTGTGTGTGTGTGTGTGTGTGTGTGTGTGCTCCAGCAGCAGACTTTAGTCTGATCGTCTGCCTGGTAACAGCTGATGCTGCAGGTCATGTGATCACTGATTATTATTATAATCATTTATTATTATTACTATTATTACTATTATTGTTATTATTATTATTTCTATTAATATAATTATTATTACTATTCATTTATTATTATTATTATTATTATTATTATTATTATTATTATTATCATCAGATTATAGTAACAGTGTGTGTGTGTGTGTGCTCCAGTAGCAGACTTTAGTCTGATCGTCTGCCTGGTAACAGCTGATGCTGCAGGTCATGTGATCATGTGTGTGTGTGTGTGTGTGTGTGTGTGTGTGTGTGTTCATATGTGTGTGTGTGTGTGTGTACTCCAGCAGCAGACTTTAGTCTGATCGTCTGCCTGGTAACAGCTGATGCTGCAGGTCATGTGATCGTGTGTGTGTGTGTGTGTGTGTGTACTCCAGCAGCAGACTTTAGTCTGATCGTCTGCCTGGTAACAGCTGATGCTGCAGGTCATGTGATCATTCTCTGGTTTTTAGAGCGTCTCTCAGTCAGACTGGATCAGTTTGTCAAGAGAACAGAAGAACATGGCTTCATCCTTTCTCCTCGTCCTCTTCATCAGCCTCCACACAGCAGGTAGGATCAATACTCTGATCACTGATCAATACTCTGATCACTCACCAATACTCTGATCACTGATCAGTACTCTGATCACTGATCAATACTCTGATCACTGATCAATACTCTGATCACTACTCTGATCACTGACCAATACTCTGATCACTGATCAATACTCTGATCACTACTCTGATCACTAACCAATACTCTGATCACTGATCAATGCTCTGATCATTGACGAATACTCTGATCACTGATCAATACTCTGATCACTGACCAATACTCTGATCAATACTCTGATCACTGATCAATACTCTGATCACTGACCAATACTCTGATCACTGATCAATACTCTGATCACTGATCAATACTCTGATCAATATTCTGATCACTACTCTGATCACTGACCAATACTCTGATCACTGACCAATACTCTGATCACTGATCAATACTCTGATCAGCACTCTGATCACTGACCAATACACTGATCACTGATCAATACTCTGATCAATACTCTGATCACTGACCAATACACTGATCAATACTCTGATCAATAGTCTGATCACTGATCAATACTCGCTGAGATTCAAACTGTTTCTGTTTTTCAGATGGATTTTTTTATTCTTGGATAAGCCGTTGTGACTTTAACTCCACTGAGCTGAAGGACATGGAGTTCATCAGGTCTTTTTATTTCAACCAAGACGAGGTGGTCAGGTTCAGCAGCAGTGTGGGGAAGTTTGTTGGATACACTGAGTGGGGAATGAAGCAGGCAGAGTACTGGAACGGTGATGCTTCATATCTGGCTGGGATGAAGGCTCAGAAGGAGAGCTACTGTCAACACAACATCGGGATCTGGTACAGCAACGCTCTGACTAAATCAGGTGAGTTTGTGTTTCTGTAACTTACAACATTAACGTCATCTCATTATTAATTCATTAACACACTGAATAATATCTGGTTTGTCTGTTTATTATTATTATTATTATTATGAGTTGTGAACTTGTTTCTTCCTTGTTGAAACTTGAGACTAAAGGACGTTGTTGTGATTGACAGAGACGCTGCTGGTGTTTGACCAATCAGAGCGTGCTGTGGGCGAGGCATTAGTTTGACCAATCAGAGCGTGCTGTGGGCGGGGCATTAGTTTGACCAATCAGAGCGTGCTGTGGGCGGGGCATTAGTTTGACCAATCAGAGCGTGCTGTGGGCGGGGCATTAGTTTGACCAATCAGAGCATGCTGTGGGCGGGGCATTAGTCCTGCATGAGTCAGGTATAATAATAACATAAAGTAGCTGTGAGCAGCCAGCAGGGGGCAGCAACACCTGAGCTGTTAGTTCACCACAGTAATTATTATTATTATTATTATTATTATTATTATTATTATTAATAATAATAATAATTATTGTAATAATAACATAAAGTAGCTGTGAGCAGCCAGCAGGGGGCAGCAACACCTGAGCTGTTAGTTCACCACAGTAATTATTATTATTATTATTATTATTATTAATAATAATAATAATTATTGTAATAATAACATAAAGTAGCTGTGAGCAGCCAGCAGGGGGCAGCAACACCTGAGCTGTTAGTTCACCACAGTAATTATTATTATTATTATTATTATTATTAATAATAATAATAATTATTGTAATAATAACATAAAGTAGCTGTGAGCAGCCAGCAGGGGGCAGCAACACCTGAGCTGTTAGTTCACCACAGTAATTATTATTATTATTATTATTATTATTATTATTAATAATAATAATAATTATTGTAATAATAACATAAAGTAGCTGTGAGCAGCCAGCAGGGGGCAGCAACACCTGAGCTGTTAGTTCACCACAGACAGGAAGTTCTCATCAACTCCTCAAAGTCTCACTGATCATCAAGAAATCACACAAAAAACAAATAAACAAACAAACAAACAAAAATATCAGGAAATCACACACAGCAGATTAACATGTTAATATTTCATTAAACTGGACCTCAAGAAAAGAGTTTTTAGAGGAGGTCATAATGATTCAGGCCTTGGTGGGCTCCGGTGGGACTTGGTGGTTTTAGTTTTTGGAGGTGCTGCAGTCTGTGATCCACGAGGCTCCGGCTCTGATTCTCCTGGTTTTATTCATGTTTTAATCCTGATGGTGGATCTCCTGGTTATCTTCATGTTTTAATCCTGATGGTGGATCTCCTGGTTATCTTCATGTTTTAATCCTGATGGTGGATCTCCTGGTTATCTTCATGTTTTAATCCTGATGGTGGATCTCCTGGTTTTATTCATGTTTTTAATCCTGATGGTGGATCTCCTGGTTATCTTCATGTTTTAATCCTGATGGTGGATCTCCTGGTTATCTTCATGTTTTAATCCTGATGGTGGATCTCCTGGTTATCTTCATGTTTTAATCCTGATGGTGGATCTCCTGGTTATCTTCATGTTATAATCCTGATGGTGGATCTCCTGGTTATCTTCATGTTTTAATCCTGATGGTGGATCTCCTGGTTATCTTCATGTTTTAATCCTGATGGTGGATCTCCTGGTTATCTTCATGTTTTAATCCTGATGGTGGATCTCCTGGTTTTATTCATGTTTTAATCCTGATGGTGGATCTCCTGGTTATCTTCATGTATTAATCCTGATGGTGGATCTCCTGGTTTTATTCATGTTTTAATCCTGATGGTGGATCTCCTGGTTTTATTCATGTTTTTAATCCTGATGGTGGATCTCCTGGTTATCTTCATGTTTTAATCCTGATGGTGGATCTCCTGGTTTTATTCATGTTTTAATCCTGATGGTGGATCTCCTGGTTATCTTCATGTTATAATCCTGATGGTGGATCTCCTGGTTATCTTCATGTATTAATCCTGATGGTGGATCTCCTGGTTTTATTCATGTTTTAATCCTGATGGTGGATCTCCTGGTTATCTTCATGTTTTAATCCTGATGGTGGATCTCCTGGTTATCTTCATGTTTTAATCCTGATGGTGGATCTCCTGGTTATCTTCATGTTTTAATCCTGATGGTGGATCTCCTGGTTATCTTCATGTTTTAATCCTGATGGTGGATCTCCTGGTTTTATTCATGTTTTTAATCCTGATGGTGGATCTCCTGGTTATCTTCATGTTTTAATCCTGATGGTGGATCTCCTGGTTTTATTCATGTTTTAATCCTGATGGTGGATCTCCTGGTTATCTTCATGTATTAATCCTGATGGTGGATCTCCTGGTTTTATTCATGTTTTAATCCTGATGGTGGATCTCCTGGTTTTATTCATGTTTTTAATCCTGATGGTGGATCTCCTGGTTATCTTCATGTTTTAATCCTGATGGTGGATCTCCTGGTTTTATTCATGTTTTAATCCTGATGGTGGATCTCCTGGTTATCTTCATGTTATAATCCTGATGGTGGATCTCCTGGTTATCTTCATGTATTAATCCTGATGGTGGATCTCCTGGTTTTATTCATGTTTTAATCCTGATGGTGGATCTCCTGGTTATCTTCATGTTTTAATCCTGATGGTGGATCTCCTGGTTATCTTCATGTTTTTAATCCTGATGGTGGATCTCCTGGTTATCTTCATGTTATAATCCTGATGGTGGATCTCCTGGTTATATTCATGTTTTAATCCTGATGGTGGATCTCCTGGTTATCTTCATGTTATAATCCTGATGGTGGATCTCCTGGTTATCTTCATGTATTAATCCTGATGGTGGATCTCCTGGTTATCTTCATGTTTTAATCCTGATGGTGGATCTCCTGGTTATCTTCATGTATTAATCCTGATGGTGGATCTCCTGGTTTTATTCATGTATTAATCCTGATGGTGGATCTCCTGGTTATCTTCATGTTTTAATCCTGATGGTGGATCTCCTGGTTATCTTCATGTTTTAATCCTGATGGTGGATCTCCTGGTTATCTTCATGTTATAATCCTGATGGTGGATCTCCTGGTTATATTCATGTTTTAATCCTGATGGTGGATCTCCTGGTTATCTTCATGTTATAATCCTGATGGTGGATCTCCTGGTTATCTTCATGTATTAATCCTGATGGTGGATCTCCTGGTTATCTTCATGTTATAATCCTGATGGTGGATCTCCTGGTTATCTTCATGTTTTAATCCTGATGGTGGATCTCCTGGTTATCTTCATGTTTTAATCCTGATGGTGGATCTCCTGGTTATCTTCCAGCCGAGCCGTACGTCAGACTGAGATCAGTGACTCCCTCCGGTGGATCCCATCCCTCCATGCTGGTCTGCAGCGTCTACGACTTCTTCCCCAAACTGATCCGGGTCCGCTGGCTCAGAGACGGACAGGAAGTCACCTCTGATGTCACTTCCACTGACGAGCTGGCAGACGGAGACTGGTACTACCAGGTCCACTCCCACCTGGAGTACACGCCCAGGTGAGTCCTCCTCCAGGTCCAGGTCCTGGTCCTGGTCTAGTCAGGTCCACTCCCACCTGGAGTACACGCCCAGGTGAGTCCTCCTCCAGGTCCAGGTCTAGTCAGGTCCAGGGCCACTCCCACCTGGAGTACACGCCCAGGTGAGTCCTCCTCCAGGTCCTGGTCCTGGTCCTGGTCTAGTCAGGTCCACTCCCACCTGGAGTACACGCCCAGGTGAGTCCTCCTCCAGGTCCAGGTCTAGTCAGGTCCAGGGCCACTCCCACCTGGAGTACACGCCCAGGTGAGTCCTCCTCTAGGTCCTGGTCCAGGTCTAGTCAGGTCCAGGTCCACTCCCACCTGGAGTACACGCCCAGGTGAGTCCTCCTCCAGGTCTAGGTCCAGGTCCAGTCAGGTCCAGGTCCAGTCCCACCTGGAGTACACGCCCAGGTGAGTCCTCCTCCAGGTCCAGTCAGGTTCAGGTCCAGTCAGGTCCAGTAAGGTCCAGTCATGTTCAGGTCCAGTCAGGTTCAGGTCCAGCCAGATCCAGGTCCAGTCAGGTCCAGGTCCAGTCAGGTCCAGGCCCAGGTCCAGGTCCAGGTCCTGTCAGGTCCAGGTCAAGGTGCAGGTGCAGGTGCAGGTGCAGGACCAGGTCCAGGTCCAGGACCAGTCAGGTCCAGGTGCAGGTCCAGGTCCTGGTCCAGGACCAGTCAGGTCCAGGTCCAGTCAGGTCCAGGTCCAGTGTTGATGTGTTGTTTTGTGTCTGCAGGTCTGGAGAGAAGATCTCCTGTGTGGTGGAGCACGCCAGTCTGAAGGAACCTCTGGTCACTGACTGGGGTAAATACCTGTCTGTCTCTACCTGTCTGTCTCTCTCCTGTCTGTCTCTCATCTGTCTGTCTCTCTCCTGTCTGTCTCTCACCTGTCTGTCTCTACCTGTCTGTCTCTCTCCTGTCTGTCTCTACCTGTCTGTCTCTCTCCTGTCTGTCTCTCCCCTGTCTGTCTCTCATCTGTCGGTCTCTCACCTGTCTGTCTCTCTCCTGTCTGTCTCTCACCTGTCTGTCTCTCACCTGTCTGTCTCTCTCCTGTCAGTCTCTCATCTGTCGGTCTCTCGCCTGTCTGTCTCTCACCTGTCTGTCTCTCACCTGTCTGTCTCTCCCCTGTCTGTCTCTCACCTGTCTGTCTGTCTCCTGTCTGTCTCTCCCCTGTCTGTCTCTCCTGTCTGTCTCTTACCTGTGTCTCTCTCTCCTGTCTGTCTCTCTCCTGTCTGTCTCTTACCGGTCTCTCTCTCTCCTGTCTGTCTCTCACCTGTCTGTCTGTTTCTCACCTGTCTGTCTCTTACCTGTGTCTCTCTCTCTCATGTCTGTCTCTCACCTGTCTGTCTCTCTCCTGTCTGTCTCTCTCCTGTCTGTCTCTCACTTGTCTGTCTCTCACCTATCTGTCTCTCACCTGTCTGTCTCTACCTGTCTGTCTTTCTCCTGTCTGTCTCTCTACCTGTCTGTCTCCTGTCTGTCTCTCTCTCTCTCCTGTCTGTCTGTCTCTCACCTGTCTGTCTCTACCTGTCTGTCTTTCTCCTGTCTGTCTCTCTACCTGTCTGTCTCCTGTCTGTCTCTCTCTCTCTCCTGTCTGTCTGTCTCTCACCTGTCTGTCTCTCTCCTGTCTGTCTCTAACTTGTCTGTGTCTCACCTATCTGTCTCTCTCCTGTCTGTCTCTCACCTGTCTGTCTCTCTCCTGTCTGTCTCTCTCCTGTATGTCTCTACCTGTCTGTCTCTCACCTGTCTGCCTCTCTCCTGTCTGTCTGTCTCCTGTATGTCTCTCCTGTCTGTCTCTCTACCTGTCTGTCTCTTACCGGTCTCTCTCTCTCCTGTCTGTCTCTCACCTGTCTGTCTGTTTCTCACCTGTCTGTCTCTTACCTGTGTCTCTCTCTCTCTCATGTCTGTCTCTCACCTGTCTGTCTCTCTCCCTGCCTGTCTCTCACCTGTCTGTCTCTCACCTGTCTGCCTCTCTCCTGTCTGTCTCTCACCTGTCTGTCTCTCACCTGTCTGTCTCCTGTATGTCTCTCCTGTCTGTCTCTCTACCTGTCTGTCTCTCTCCTGTCTGTCTCTCACCTGTCTGTCTCTCACCTGTCTGTGTCTCTCCTGTCTGTCTCTCCCCTGTCTGTCTCTCACCTGTCTCTCACTCTCCTGTCTGTCTCTCACCTGTCTGTCTCTCTACCTGTCTGTCTCTCACCTGTCTCTCACTCTCCTGTCTGTCTCTCACCTGTCTGTCTCTCTACCTGTCTGTCTCTCACCTGTCTGTCTCTCTCCTGTCTGTCACTCACCTGTCTGTCTCTCTCCTGCCTGTCCGTCTCTCACCTGTCTGTCTCTCTCCTGTATGTCTCTCCTGTCTGTCTCTCACCTGTCTGTCTCTCTCCTGTCTGTCTCTCACCTGTCTGTGTCTCTCCTGTCTGTCTCTCACCTGTCTGTCTCTTACCTGTCTCTCACTCTCCTGTGTGTCTCTCACCTGTCTGTCTCTCTACATGTCTGTCTCTCTACCTATCTGTCTCTCACCTGTCTGTCTCTTTCCTGTCTGTCTCTCCCTGCCTGTCTCTCACCTGTCTGTCTCTCTCCTGTCTGTCTCTCACTTGTCTGTCTCTCTCCTGTCTGTCTCTCACTTGTCTGTCTCTCACCTATCTGTCTCTCCCTGCCTGTCTCTCACCTGTCTGTCTCTCTCCTGTCTGTCTCTCACTTGTCTGTCTCTCACCTATCTGTCTCTACCTGTCTGTCTCTCTCCTATCTGTCTCTCACTTGTCTGTCTCTCACCTATCTGTCTCTCTACCTGTCTGTCTCTACCTGTCTGTCTCTCACCTATCTGTCTCTACCTGTCTGTCTCTCTACCTGTCTGTCTCTCACCTGTCTGTCTCTCACCTGTCTGTCTCTCTCCTGTCTGTCTCTCACCTGTCTGTCTCTCACCTGTCTCTCTACCTGTCTGTGTCTCACCTGTCTGTCTCTCTCCTGTCTGTCTCTCACCTGTCTGTCTCTTACCTGTCTGTCTCTCACCTGTCTGTCTCTCACCTGTCTGTCTCTCTCCTGTCTGTCTCTCACCTGTCTGTCTCTCACCTGTTTCTCTACCTGTCTGTGTCTCACCTGTCTGTCTCTCACCTGTCTGTCTCTCTCCTGTCTGTGTCTCTCACCTGTCTGTCTCTCTCCTGTCTGTCTGTTTCTCACCTGTCCGTCTCTCACCTGTCTGTCTCTCTCCTGTCTGTCTCTCTCTTATCTCTCTCTCTCCTGCCTGTCTCTCACCTGTCTGTCTCTCACCTGTCTGTCTCTCTCCTGTCTGTCCTCAGACCCGTCCATGCCTGAGTCTGACAGAAACAAGTTTGCCATCGGAGCCTCAGGACTGATCCTGGGTCTGGTCTTATCTCTCGCTGGATTCATCTACTACAAGAGGAAGTCCCGAGGTCAGACCACCAGAACCAGAACCAGATCAGACCAGAACACCTGAACCAGAACCAGATCAGACCAGTACACCTGAACCAGAACCAGATCAGACCAGTACACCTGAACCAGAAGTAGATCAGACCTGTACACCTGAACCAGAAACAGATCAGACCAGTACACCTGAACCAGAATTAGATCAGACCTGTACACCTGAACCAGAACCAGATCAGGCCAGTACACCTGAACCAGAAGTAGAACAGACCTGTACACCTGAACCAGAAACAGATCAGACCAGTTCAGACCAGATCATACCAGTACACCTGAACCAGAACCAGACCAGTTCAGACCAGTACACCTGAACCAGATCAGACCAGTACACCTGAACCAGAACCAGTTCAGAGCAGTACACCCGAACCAGAACCAGATCAGACCAGTACACCTGACCCAGAACCAGACCAGTTCAGACCAGTACACCTGAACCAGATCAGACCAGTACACCTGAACCAGAACCAGTTCAGAGCAGTACAGCTGAACCAGAACCAGATCAGATCAGACCAGTTCAGACCAGTACACCTGAACCAGAACCAGTTTAAACAAGTACACACTTCAGATTTAGTGTCAGTCTGTATTCAGACCTGTATATACTCTGGACCACCTTGGGACCAGTTCTCAGATGGTTTCAGTGTTCAGTCTCAGACCAGGTTCAGAGTCTGAAGGTTTCTGGTTCTGTTTCTCTACAACAACATTTTACTGAATTACAGTTTTGATATTTGTTTTAATTTGATTTGTTGATGACACTCTTCATCTCTTCTTAAAACAGGAAGGATTCTGGTCCCCAGTAGCTGATCCTGGACCTGATCCTGATCCTGGTCCTGGTCCTGATCCTGGACCTGATCCTGGTCCTGATCCTGGACCTGGTCCTGATCCTGGTCCTGTATCTGCCTCTTCAACCTGCTTCGTGTGTTTCCGGCTCAGTAGACCACCTGCTGGACCAGCTCAACACCTGATCCTGTAATGATCTGGACTCTGATACCAGCTGGTCTGATCCTGATCCAGGACTGCCTCTCCCAGTCCTGGACCAGGTTTAGTCTGGACCTGGACTCTTCTTGTGATTTGATGCCACTAACCCTGCGCTCTGCTTTAACAACATAAATCATTTATTTCCATATTTTGTCTTTCAGTTTGTTAGATTTGTATATTTCTACTGGAGTGAAATATTTTATCGATAATAAACCAGAAAACGTTCTGAGTCTCTGTGGTTTCATTAAAATGTTTTAGTTATTAGAGTTTATAAACGACTCTGAAGTTATTTTTAAAAAGATCAAAGTGAACTAAGATCATATTTCTGTTTAATCCGTAGTAAATATGCAGAAATGAATTCTATTATTAAACATTTATCCTCATAACTTATGTACCATTACATCATAAATGTTGATATAAAGAAGAGTTTCCTCAGTTACAAAGTAAACTCACAGCAGCAGCAGCAGTCTGATCTGGTCCTGGAGACATGAACCTCCACTGAGACGTCTGATAACTTCATGTTGTTCATCCAGTCCTCCTACTACTTCTGTTTTTATCGTTTATATTTGTTGGGTATTACATATCATTTTTAGTAGTAAATGTCCATCGTCTATTTCTATATACATTTTATCAGGTGTTCATACTGAGCTCATGCACAGTTTCATGTCCTGTGAAATGTTATAAATTAACATTTTGGAGGTTTTCTTACATGTCCAGCAACAAAATCAAGTGCCACTCATCAAGTATTTGTGCTGTTTCAGCTTGGAGCAGACTGGAAATAAATGTCAGATGTGAAGTCAGATGTGGTTCCTCTGAGTCTGGGCTGGTCAAACACTAACAAGTTTAAAACAAACAACGTCAGTCCTGATCAAAACTATCAGCCAGAAATTATTTATTATGTGGAAAATAACTACATTTTTGTGTTTTTTTCCTTTCATAAAAAACTTCAGTGAGACCATGCAGTCAAACTGGCATTTAAAGGGTTAAAATACCAAAATGTTTAAACATTTGGTCGTTTTGAACAGGCCGGAAGTTGTTTAAGAGGTTTATGCAGAAAAAAGTAGAAAAAAAAAATCTGTAAAGTTTTTATCGCGTTTTGGAAGTGGACATTTTCAGCCCGAAGGGTCTGAAAGGGTTAAATTAGAGTGATCAGAGGGTTAATAGTGCAGTGAATTAATTTATTAAATTAGCAGGAGATGATACGTCCAAATCAACAACTACAGTCATGGAAAGAAATCATGAGACCAGCCTTGTTTTCTAAAGCTACATTTGTTTGGACAAATATAATGATAACAACAAAAATAGCTTATAAAAGTTTAATTTAAGAGCTGATATCTAGACATTTAACATGGTTTTATTGATCATGATTTTGGTTATTATCAAGAATGTTTCCATGACTGTAGATGGTAAATGTTTCAGTTTAAGGTAGTAATCTGTTTCATATCAGTCTTTTTCTAGTCTTCGTTTGGATCATATCAAACATGCTAATATTTTCTCAAGTCTCAGTGACGTAATCACCAACCAATAGATGAGCGGGGGAAAGGTCCTGGTTCCAGACCGGCCAGTAAAACCACTCCCAGAGGAAAAAGGAACATCACAATAATGTTAGTAAGCTCAGTCCTAAATAAAAATACAGTGATGTCCCTCTGGCCCCCATGACCCTAACAACCCTCAGCCTGGTAGAAACACCCGACAGAGACTCAATGAGCTGTGGAATATCTAAGAGTCTGTGGAATATCTGGTGTTTTTCACTGACTATCAACATCTTATTTGTTCCAGAGACACAACAGAAATAACAAGAAGCAAGTTGTGCAGTTTAAAAACCCTGAAAGGCTTAAAAAAAAAAATCTCACAAACACAAAACTTACAACAAATACAGATAATGTTAATAAAAATGTCATGTAATTGACAAAAGCACATAAACAGGCTAAGAATCATCATTAATTTTAAAATAAATTAATAGTAAATAAAATAATGTATTTTAAGATAAAATATAGTAAATAAAATACATATTTAAATAAATGAATATAGTAAATAACATATAATATTTAAAAATAAAATAAAGTAAATAAAATATATATTTAAACAAAAGAATATAGTAAATAACATATATTTTAAAATAAAATATAGTAAATCAAATATATATTTAAATAAAATAATATAGTAAATAACATATATTTTAAAATAAAATATAGTAAATAAGATATTTAAATAAAATAATATAGTAAATAACATAAAATTTTAAAATGAAATATAGTAATTCCAATATTTTTTTAATATATGAATATAGTAAATTTAATTAAATTTCAAAATAAATTAATGCAGTTAATAAAATCAAATGGAAATATATTTGAAATAAATAATATTGAAGATAAAATAAATCAAATAATATTTTATTTTATTTACTATATCATTGAGTCTTATTCAACCTTCCAAGGTTTCCCAGTCCTTACAGTCTGCTGACCTCTGACCTTGGTCTGGGCCTCTCCGACCTCGTTGAGTCCAACAAACTCCTCGTACTCCTCCTGCCAGTAGGAGGCCGCCTGAGCCGACCTTTGACCCCACTGCTGCCCCGACTCACCTCATGCTGGAGGAGGCAGACAGAGGAAAAAAGAGTTTTATTTATTTCATCTTGTTATGAAGTGGTGTGGAAAGGTTTTATAAACAGGCAGAGGAGAGATTTTCTGACCCTGTAAGGCAGCCAGGGCTTCAGCTGGCCCTTCTCATCAGGGGGAGCCGCTGGCTGGAGGTCCAGACCAGAGAGCCAGGCAGGGGGAGCCGCTGGCTGGAGGTCCAGACCAGAGAACCAGGCAGGGGGAGCCGCTGGCTGGAGGTCCAGACCAGAGAACCAGGCAGGGGGAGCCGCTGGCTGGAGGTCCAGACCAGAGAGCCAGGCAGGGGGAGCCGCTGGCTGGAGGTCCAGACCAGAGAGCCAGGCAGGGGGAGCCGCTGGCTGGAGGTCCAGACCAGAGAGCCAGGCAGGGGGAGCCGCTGGCTGGAGGTCCAGACCAGAGAACCAGGCAGGGGGAGCCGCTGGCTGGAGGTCCAGACCAGAGAACCAGGCAGGGGGAGCCGCTGGCTGGAGGTCCAGACCAGAGAGCCAGGCAGGGGGAGCCGCTGGCTGGAGGTCCAGACCAGAGAGCCAGGCAGGGGGAGCCGCTGGCTGGAGGTCCAGACCAGAGAGCCAGGCAGGGGGAGCCGCTGGCTGGAGGATAGTTACCATCCAAAACACACTTTTAAAGGTTTAATTAAATCACAACTAATCCGTTTTAACAGAATATGTACTTACCCGGAAGACGTAGAAGTAGCAACAAAAAACCTCTTCACAGCTGTTGGACTGAGGGGCTACTCCAAACGGTTCTTAAAGGAACACTCCACCGTTTTTTCATATTAAAACACGTTATTCGGGTAAGTAAGACGAGTTGATACAGACCTCTTGCGTCTCAATGCGTGCACTCAATCGCCCTGGCGCGCGGCGCCACTTGGCTAGCACTTAGCTTAGCCCAGTTCATTCATTAGGATCCAAACAGATGGACAGTTAGAAGCGACCAAACTCCTCCACGTTTTCCCTATTTAAATACAGCTACACGAGTAGTTAAACGACCAAGTATGGCCACACAAAATAAAACGTGGCGCTTTTCTAAGCGGATAAAAAGGAGAACTATAATGTATGGCGGAATAGCACTTGGGAGCACTTCGACTCGGCGCAGTAATATCATCACTCCTGAGGGGAGAAGGTTTTTCAGGAGTGATGATATTACTGCGCCGAGTCGAAGTGCTCCCAAGTGCTATTCCGCCATACATTATAGTTCTCCTTTTTATCCGCTTAGAAAAGCGCCACGTTTTATTTTGTGTCCCCATACTTGGTCGTTTAACACAGAAGAGAGAGAGACCGATACTAACCCTCCGTAAGACCCAGAGACTCCGGAACATTAATGAACCTCCCAATACAAATTAATATAATGTTTTTTTTATATATATATTTTAATTTATTTATCTATTTATTTATATTGTATTTATGGATCTTATCAGCTCACCCTGTGGATAAACTTCTCCTGTCACGAAGTGCATGAACAAATAAAACTCTGAATCACCAAAATCTGACACTAATGCATGCTTTTATTTCTTTATTTATCGTACTATTTATATCTATTTTGTTCAATATATGGTTTTAAAAGTGATATTATTTATTGTTTCTACCAGGGTGAGTAATTAATGATCCCGTTTTAATGTTGGGTTTGTATATTTATTTCTGTGTGTTTTTAGGTGACTTTTAGCGCAGACAATCACCAGTGGGAGGCTTTTACGTTGTATTTATTTATTAACTTTCCGTTTTTATAACTCTGTTTTTAGGTCCTTACCTTTAATCTGCTGCCGGCCGTTTATCGGCCGACCTCACTAACACTTTAACCAAACAACAGTTTAGCACTTACCGCAAAGATTTTATCTGTAAAAAGAGTAAAACTCTAAAATTATAACACCGCACTTCCGGGTTTAGGAGGCGGGCGGGCCAATCATAGATATATATATATAAACACTAGATGGCTCACGCTCGCTGTTAGCCAACGGAGACCGACGTCCGTACACGGCGGCCATCTTACCACAGGCAGCTCGCCCACTCTTAACATCAGTCATGGTGCACGTAGCATTTAAATAACCATAGTTTGCTTAATTTGAACCGATTTTCAAACGGTTTGGTTTGTTATAAACCTCAGAGTTGTGGTTATGTGCCTGCATACTGAAGAATAATTTTAACCATGGACTTTCATAAAAAAACATTAAGCAGATAGGTAGATTAATAGCTATAGGCCTACACACACAAGGTAGTTAGCCTATATTAAATCATTTATAAAACATTTAATCATTCCATGTATATTATGTTAGTAATATTTCTTTTATAATAACAATAATGACACATAAAATTAACATATATGTATTTATTTTCATTATAAATATGTCTTATGCCTTCCTGTATATCCATATACATAAACACACACATAGGCCTACATATATATGTATACACACACACACACACACACACACACACACACACACATATATATCTCACAGAACGGATATACAGAAAGGTACATGTATATCCGTATGCAGGGCCGGAGTGGGGCCACTTTTCAGCCCGGGAATTTCAGGCCCAAGACCGGCCCACTTTTTCCATGGTAGTGGAAATTGGATAAATGAAGCAACAGTTCAGCTCTTACTATCCTGTAGTTTTTTTTATTAATACCATGGTTCAACAGATAATGTAAAGGTTAAATAATAATCCACTTAAGATGAGAAGTTAACAAAAAATATTTCACTATTCCACAAGGATACAGTAGGTTGATAAATTAACAAAAGCATAAAATAAATAAAGCATTTGAAACATATCCCACTCTTCAATAAAGATGCATATTGAACTACTGTTTACAGTTCAACTCACAGTAGCTACACTATTTCTTACATTAAATAACTTTAATTCATATTGTTTACTCTGTTATCTTCTCTACCTGTCCCTGTAGTCATGGCCTCCATCATTTTCAGCAGGAGACTGGCTTATCTGCTGCTCAGAAGCTACAAAGAAAAAATAATTTCACTGCATAGCCTACACAGATCAAGTTTGAGTTTTGTTATCAATATTTTCATAATATTTGCAAAGTCTATGAATCGCCATATATCAGGTGATATAAAAAGGCTTATATTTTAATTCAATTCAATATTTTGCTTGCGAATAGGTTGACAACGCTTCAACGATATTAACGTTAGTCGAACAGTTACGTTGCATTAAGCCTATGTCTCTCTTTACCAGTTGCCACTTGTGTTTGTCCTCTGGAAAATAAATCAGTAAGCTTGGCACATTTGGCAGCATCCTCCTCCAATGCCTTTCTTTTCTTCAACCTGGCTTTTTCAGCCCCTCCTGGCCTCTTCCTCCCATCCATCCTCCCCGACGTGTCTCGTTGAGATAGGGCTGGCCCAGCTATCGGTAGCCTACCTGACAAAACTTTTTTGGAAAGACGGCTATGGACCCAACCAACTTTATTTGGGAGGGGGGAACTCCCTCGCATGGTACAACCCATGCTGAGGCTGCGGTGTCAGAATGCAAAACGTGTTTAGCGTACTTTAAGAGAAGATGGACTAACGTGAAAAATGTCAAATAAATAAATAAATTAATTAATTATCGGCCGGCCCAAAAGTGAAGCGGCCCACCGGGAACTCTCCAGATTCTCCCGATTACCCACCCCCGGCCTGTCCGTATCCAGACATGTGTGTGTGTGTGTGTGTGTGTGTGTGTGTGTGTGTGTGTGTGTGTGTTTATGTATATGGATATACAGGAAGGCATAAGACATATTTATATTGAAAATAACAACTCTGAGGTTTATAACAAACCAAACCGTTTGAAAATCGGTTCAAATTAAGCAAACTATGGTTATTTAAATGCTACGTGCACCATGACTGATGTTAAGAGTGGGCGAGCTGCCTGTGGTAAGATGGCCGCCGTGTACGGACGCTGGTGACTCCGCCTCGAGCCATCTAGCCTTGCTTATATATATCTATGGGGACAATGGTCCGGTCTCCCGCTCACAGCGGAGAGGCGGGGTGTTGCGTTCAGGGACCTGTTGCAGAATCGTTTTAATGTGTGACCATCTTTGCATCAATAACAGAAGCACTTTATTGATGTTATATTTACACATGCAGGTATTTGCATGTGTTTGCGCGTGATTGTGTGTATATTTTTTATATATGTTTTTAAACACACACACACACACACACACACACACACACACACACACATACACAGAAAATGTTATTACAAACTTATGCTACAGACACATTTCCTACATACACAGACATATATTACACACAACACATTTTATCTCATGATTTTATTCATTTATTTATTTATTGATTGATTGATTTATGATTGATTGATTGCTTATTCCTTAAGAGGTTACCTGCAGTCCCGTTGTCGGCGGCATCCAGAACTCCCTTCAGTGGAGTTAAAACACTGTAAAAACTTTTATTAATCAGGAGAAAATTAAGGATTAAACAAATAACGTAAAGCAATAATAAACTAGGACTGCGCGCAGTACTGAACGGGCCCTCGCAGTACACGCGTGTCGGGGCATGCTGCCGTCGGGGTGTGTGCGTTACAGGGACCAGCCTATACCACCCCTATGAATTTCATTGCCTTAAGTCTTATGGTCTGGGCACAGTGGCACTTATTAAATTAAACTGCCGCCAGAGCGCCACCTAGGGGCTGATCAATAAAACCTTCAAGGGTTATCCTCAAGAGGGCACTGACAATAAGTATACCAAGTTTGGTGTTAATCCGACCAACCGATTTGGAGATATATAATACTTCAATTTAAAGAGCGCCACCTAGTGGTCATCGCCCAAAATTTTGCAGAGAGCCTCAGGGGCTCATGGGGAAGCAGCAACCTGAGTTTCATGTCATTCAGACACACCAATGTGGAGATATGCAACATTTCGTGTTTTGTGTTGAAAATAGCGCCACCTGCAGGAAGTTGTTATTTAATAACTTGAGTATTATTTGGGTAATCAAAATTCTTTTAATAACTTTTTGTCATGAGGGTCCATAGATGGTGTGTGCAAAGTTTGGTGCAAAACGATGAAATTGCCTAGGAGGAGTTCGAAAAAGTAGGTTTGCGACATTTCGCGAATTTGCGAAAAAAAAAAAACGGTAGGCGAAAATGGGAGTGGCCTATATCACGAGATTCAGCACAACTCAGTGAACGCGTGGATATAAGTTTTTTGAATGTGTGATGAAGTATGTGGGAGTTATTAGCCCAAACGCGCTTTCCTTTATTATAGCGCCACCTAGTGGTGGAAATTCAGGATGACAATAGATTATAAAATTTTTCGCCAGGTGTGACTTATATTTAAAGTTTCATGAGTTTTGGGGAATGTTCAGGCAGTGAAATATGCGATCATTTTGGACAAAGAATAAAAATAATAATAATAATAATAATAAATAATCATTCGAAATACAATAGGGACCTCGCAGGTCGTTGCCTGCTCGGGCCCTAAATATTCTGAGTGACTTGACTAGTTAATTGTGAAGCTGATCCACTTCCACAAACAATACAACAATATATGGCTACTCATTAATTTCTTTTTTGGATCACCTTTTTACAATGTATTATTTATTTATTTTATTTTAAACATATGTAGTTAACCGTAGAAGGAGTGTTTTTATCATATGAGGGAGGGAATATTTTAAGGAGTATCCTGTTCCAGAGCATGTCCACCCTTTCTCCCTTAAAGCCTAACACAACCCTCTAACCCTCTAACCCTCTAACCCGTGAAAGGCATTTAGATGATGATGTAGAAATCTTGAAGGCGTCATTATGACGCTGACCCTTTCATAAGCACTTAGAAACTCTTTATAGCTGCTTTAAGTTTACATGAACTCAAATATCCTTCACTTTGTTCATCAGCTTGTAACTTTGGTGACGTTTTTAATTTGTGAATTTATAAAAAACTAATGAAATGACTGTCAGAGGATTATTTTTAAGAGAGTCTGTGTTCTTTGTGTTTGTCCTTTTGTTCTCATCTGAAGAATCTTTCCCAGAATGCTCAGCGAGATCCTGAATGATCTACCGACCGTAGATCATTCAGTCTCTCCCGTCTGACTTTACCAGCTCAGATGGAGGAGGAGCTCACACACCTTCTCTCTCCTCCTTGTTGTCATGACGTGTTTACACCAAGAATGTTTGGAAACCAAAAGTACAAACAAATATTTTCAGTTGAGAAACACACAGAATGTAAATGATCTGTCCATAAGTATAAATGTATCATTTATTTATGAGGTTCATAGAATAATGAGGTTAATAAAGCTGCAGGTATCACAGAGTACAGATTCATTTAGTTGTAATTATTAAATAATGAATGATATAATTTCAGATGTTAGGAGTTCAGGCTGATGTTTACTGTCAGAAGCTCCTGGAGGAGGAAGGAGTGAGATCAGAGAACAAGATCCACACGACCACACCAGGTGACGAACCTGTGTGTGTGTGTGTGTGTGTGTGTGTGTGTTTATGCTCTTGTGTCTTTTTTACAAATGTTAATTGTTCTTTCGGTGATGGGCATTGGGCAAAGTTCTTTAATATTTAATATTTAATATTTAATGTGGCAGCCTTGTTGTCATCGGTCCTCAGAAGCTGAAACATTCCCTGAAAACAAGCAGCCAACACACACAAAACAACTGAACAACAACAAAAAATCCTAAAAAAAATAAAACATGTGAATAACTTAAATCTCCAGGGAAAATAAAACCCTCTTCAGCCCGTTGACCTCCAGAAGCAGCTCGTTGTCAGAGTCAGTCAGTGTTTCTGCTGCACTAAACGTCTTGTTGTTGTTGTTGTTGTTGTTGTTGTGTGAATCTTTGTGTGTCCAAGCTCGGCTTCTGCACAGTGAGAGAGTAACTAATATAACTAGTATATAGATAATAACTAATATATAATAACTGATAATACTAGTATCAACACAGACAGATTAAAGTTGTAATGGTCAGGTTATATATATATATATATATATATATATATATATATATATTATAATCTATAATCCATAATTTATAATCTATTATCTATCAGAACTGAACACCTGGGGCCTGTTGCACAAAACTAGGATCAGGGATTAAGCCGGGATATGTTGGTTATCCTGGCTCAATTTATCCGTGATCCGGTTGCACAAAAGCAGGATAGGGGGCAGTGGGATATGTTATGGTATCAGTTACCATGGAGATTTAGTCTGTGGAGCAAACCTGCCCCAGACCAGGTTATGTTCCAGGATCTATTTAATCTCATCCCTTATCTCAGTCAGCAGTCACCACAAACGGACACCAACAGTTATTCCACTGCCCTTTACACATTGTTATTACATAGAACTAGACCCACTGTCATTATTTAAACGTTTGTGATCATTCATTTCAATCATTTTGGATAATTAATTATATTAGATGATGTTGCAATCATTAGATAATTTACAGTTTCCCATAGACTATAAGGCTATATATAAAATGACAGATTACTAATTTAACTTGTTTTAGAGGAGGAGAGTTGTTAAAATGAGGCCGTGGAGCTTTTTGTGGAATTGTACTTCAGAATAGGTTTCACCAACAAGGAGATACTTCATCTGTTGGCACATCAGCCAGCATCAGATTTTCAGAAGTATCAGGGCTTCGGGGTGTCCCGGTGGCTCACACTGGTAAAACATTACCATTAAGGCCCAGTCCTTGCTGTGGCGGAGCCGGGTCCGAATCCAGCCTGTGCTCCCTTTGCCGCATGTCACCCCCTTTTTATCTGTCACTTTCAATAAAGCATGAAATATACCATAAAAAATTATCTTAAAAAAAGAAGTATCAGGACTTTAAAAAGATGCAAGACAATACATCTTTTCCGCAGAAAGAATCAGTCTCATAAATTTATGACTTTTGTTGTCTTCCTCAATGTGGCCCTAAAACTCGGTCGTATAAAATACACATCCCATATAAATAAATATATACACAAAGTGTAACATTATGTTCCTTTATTGAATAAGGATAAATCAAAACAGGTAAACCATCGGCTCCTTTCAAAACTGAAGTCACAGTAACTCTTCAAGATAGAAAGCACAGAGTCAAAGTATATTATACAACACAAGGATAAATACACATTAAAAGGTCTGAATATATTACACCCCGCATGTCTGCACACTGAAATAAATGCAGGACAAATCCATACACATGGAATGAACAGACGAATGATGCAGTAGCCTCCCTGCTAGCTTGTATACACACAGTATACAGCACAAACATCATAAGAGGCCAAATCAATAAATAAAAAAAAATAAAAAAACACACAAATTCCTCTGCCACTGCAGGACATATTTAACTTAAATTTAAAGCATGCATATTAACTAAAATAATTTAACACATATTGCTCCCTCACTGGCCGACCACTGTCGTCATCTGGGAAGATTGCTGTATTGTCCCAGTCCATGGCTGGGGGCACTCTGAGGGCCCTCTGGGGGCCCTCTCCTTCCTCAGGCAGGCCACATTGTGGAGGACAGTGAAGACACTGAAAGCGTGCCTTCAGGAGGCCAAAGGTCATCTCAACTCTGGGCCTGGTCCTGGTCCTGGTCCTGGTCCTGGCCCTGGTCCTGGTCCTGGTCCTGGCATGGTCCTGGTCCTGGTCCTGGTCCTGGCTGTAGGCCTGCTGTGCTTCCTGGGGGTCTGTGGATGGTGTCAGGAGAAAAGGCTGGCAGGCAGACCCCCTGTCTGGTCCTGGTCCTGGTCTTGGTCCTGGTCTTGGTCCTGGTCCTGGTCCTGGTCTTGTCTCCCAGCAACACACCAGAGAGTTCACCTGTCAACACTAAATCTCATCATTACAACCTCAAACAGAATGACATTCTTGACACAGCCATGATGTAAAAAGTGGTTATTAATGGTTGTGTGGCTCACCTTGTGATAGGCGCTGACAGGTTTCAGAGGTCCCAAAGACTCTGGAGTCCTGGACTGAGGCCATTCTGCCTGGCTCAGTCCATGTCTGTTGATCATACAGTCAGCATTGCAGACCATCTGAAATCATAAGATGAGGACGATTAAACCAATCAATGCACATCACAAGCAATGTACAGTGTTCATCAATTGTAGTAATGAGTATCCTACTATGATTGTAACAGTTGTCCTGTCATTTGTAGGTTTTCTCACCTGTAATCCTATAGAACTCCTCTTTGATGTCAGAGTCTTCTGTGGCCAGGGAAGGACACTGTAATACATTATTCTGTAGTCATTTCATTTTACTTTATATATTTGATCAAGTGTATTAAATATAAATGCGTCCTTGATTTTGAGGCAGTTGTTTAAGTAACTTTAATATAAAAATGTTTGAGATAGAATCTGCTTATTTTGATCACATTAAATATAATCTTTATGTGGATGTAATTCTAAATCAAGAGAATTTTGAATGAATCCAACACAATAGAATTAGTCCGTTTTTAATTGACAGACACGTCCTGTTAAGTTGTTATTAACTCAGCTTGTAATGTAGTTAGATTTAATTAATAATATTGCGTGCAATCTGTTGCCTCAATTTTATTGAGCAGCTATTGTTTATCTTTTCTTACAGATGAAGACACTTACACCCTAAATATAAGAAAAGAGAAAATGTATCTATTCCAAAAGGAAATCCAATGAAGTCAGTAAGTGACCGTGGGTCCTTTGAAAGGCGCTATATAAATTAAAGTTGTTATTATTAGCTCATCTATTTATCAAAGAATAATACAGTCTGGTGGAGTTATATTTACACAATTTCAGTCATATTTATAGTCCATTTCAATTAAAAATTCAACTCATTCATAGTCAGAGTACAACTGCGTTTTTGGAGATGTGAATTAACTATTTGGATTGTAATTGTGATGTTTCAGTGTGTAGTTGTGCACTACTTACACATTCAATACTTTGCCACGTGTTTTCTCTTTGCTTTATCACTGTGGCGGTGTTGCCTTACTTTTTTAATAATGTCTTTCACCTCCTCGTATGCCTCCAACCGGATTTCTCCCTCCGACGGGGAAAAGTAAGCCGCTCTACTCGCCATGGTGAATCAGTGAATCTGTGATCGGTGGCGGGGTCTATCTGAGGGAGCTGCGAGCGCGCACTTATCCAGGAGGTTTCACCTGGCTTGATGAATCCGTGTCTGCTCATCCTGGATTGGGCTTTGTGCAACCAACTGAGCCTGGACGCTGTTGTTTTGGATTCTTTGAGCCCGGCTCAGTCACTGATCCTGGAGGTCATAATCCTACTTTTGTGCAACGGGCCCCAGGAGTCCATGTCAATGAATCAGATTATCAACAGAACATTTCATTTTCTTTAAATGGTGCAAGCAGAAAACCCAAAGTTTCTGAAAATATCTGGACAATAAACACAGTTCAACAATCAACAGACATAATATAACAGAATATATTAAAACAGAAAATATGAAAAACGTTGAATTCTTGTGTCTGATATCTGATATAATAATAATAATAATAATAATAATAATAATAATAATAATGGACGACCACAAGGTGGCAGCAGAGAATGAAACACAGACAGCAGCTGCTTCGCTCCCCATGTTCTTGATGTGGCGTGGGGAAGAGGTCATGTGACCTTTGACCTCAGACTCTCTGGGTTCTCCTCCTGACTTCCTGTTGATGATGTCACTTCTCTTCATGTCATCAGGAGGAGACGGTTTATTTCTTCTTCTGTTTAAAATGATCTAAACTCTAGAATAATCACAGCCTCATGAAACTTTACAACCAGAATACTAGAGTGTACTAGATACTACTAGAATACTAGAGTATACTAGAGTATACTAGATACTACTAGAATACTAGAGTATACTAGAATACTACTAGAATACTAGAGTATACTAGAATACTACTAGAATACTAGAGTATACAAGAGTATACTAGAATACTAGAGTATACTAGATACTACTAGAATACTAGAGTATACAAGAGTATACTAGAATACTAGAGTATACTAGATACTACTAGAATACTAGAGTATACTAGAATACTAGGGTATACTAGAATACTAGAGTACACTAGAATACTAGAGTACACTAGAATACTACTAGAATACTAGAGTACACTAGAATACTAGAGTATACTAGAATACTAGAGTATACTAGAGTACACTAGAATACTAGAGTATACTAGAATACTAGACTATACTAGAATACTAGAGTATACTAGAATACTAGGGTATACTAGAATACTACTAGAATACTAGAGTATACTAGAATACTAGACTATACTAGAATACTAGAGTACACTAGAATATTAGGGTATACTAGAATACTACTAGAATACTAGAGTATACTAGAATACTAGAGTACACTAGAATACTAGAGTATACTAGAATACTAGAGTACACTAGAATACTAGAGTACACTAGAATACTAGGGTACACTGGAATACTAGAGTATACTAGAATACTAGAGTATACTAGAGTACACTAGAATACTAGAGTATACTAGAATACTAGACTATACTAGAATACTAGAGTACACTAGAATACTAGAGTATACTAGAATACTAGAGTATACTAGAGTACACTAGAATACTAGAGTATACTAGAATACTAGACTATACTAGAATACTAGAGTACACTAGAATACTAGAGTATACTAGAATACTAGACTATACTAGAATACTAGAGTATACTAGAATACTAGGGTATACTAGAATACTACTAGAATACTAGAGTATACTAGAATACTAGACTATACTAGAATACTAGAGTACACTAGAATACTAGGGTATACTAGAATACTACTAGAATACTAGAGTATACTAGAATACTAGACTATACTAGAATACTAGAGTATACTAGAATACTAGAGTACACTAGAATACTAGGGTACACTAGAATACTAGACTATACTAGAATACTAGAGTACACTAGAATACTAGAGTACACTAGAATACTAGGGTACACTAGAATACTAGAGTACACTAGAATACTAGAGTATACTAGAATACTAGGGTACACTAGAATACTAGAGTACACTAGAATACTAGAGTACACTAGAGTACACTAGAATACTAGAGTATACTAGAATACTAGACTATACTAGAATACTAGAGTATACTAGAATACTAGGGTATACTAGAATACTACTAGAATACTAGAGTATACAAGAGTATACTAGAATACTAGAGTATACTAGATACTACTAGAATACTAGAGTATACAAGAGTATACTAGAATACTAGAGTATACTAGATACTACTAGAATACTAGAGTATACTAGAATACTAGGGTATACTAGAATACTAGAGTACACTAGAATACTAGAGTACACTAGAATACTACTAGAATACTAGAGTACACTAGAATACTAGAGTATACTAGAATACTAGAGTATACTAGAGTACACTAGAATACTAGAGTATACTAGAATACTAGACTATACTAGAATACTAGAGTATACTAGAATACTAGGGTATACTAGAATACTACTAGAATACTAGAGTATACTAGAATACTAGACTATACTAGAATACTAGAGTACACTAGAATACTAGGGTATACTAGAATACTACTAGAATACTAGAGTATACTAGAATACTAGAGTACACTAGAATACTAGAGTATACTAGAATACTAGAGTACACTAGAATACTAGAGTACACTAGAATACTAGGGTACACTGGAATACTAGAGTATACTAGAATACTAGAGTATACTAGAGTACACTAGAATACTAGAGTATACTAGAATACTAGACTATACTAGAATACTAGAGTACACTAGAATACTAGAGTATACTAGAATACTAGAGTATACTAGAGTACACTAGAATACTAGAGTATACTAGAATACTAGACTATACTAGAATACTAGAGTACACTAGAATACTAGAGTATACTAGAATACTAGACTATACTAGAATACTAGAGTATACTAGAATACTAGGGTATACTAGAATACTACTAGAATACTAGAGTATACTAGAATACTAGACTATACTAGAATACTAGAGTACACTAGAATACTAGGGTATACTAGAATATTACTAGAATACTAGAGTATACTAGAATACTAGACTATACTAGAATACTAGAGTATACTAGAATACTAGAGTACACTAGAATACTAGAGTATACTAGAATACTAGAGTACACTAGAATACTAGAGTACACTAGAATACTAGAGTACACTAGAATACTAGAGTATACTAGAATACTACTAGAATACTAGAGTATACTAGAATACTAGAGTATACTAGAATACTAGGGTATACTAGAGTACACTAGAATACTAGAGTACACTAGAATACTAGAGTATACTAGAATACTACTAGAATACTAGAGTATACTAGAATACTAGAGTATACTAGAATACTACTAGAGTACTAGAGTATACTAGAATACTAGAGTACACTACAATACTAGAGTATACTAGAATACTACTAGAATACTAGAGTACACTAGAATACTAGAGTATATTAGAGTACACTAGAATACTAGGGTATACTAGAATACTAGAGTATACTAGAATACTAAAGTATACTAGAATACTACTAGAATACTAGAGTACACTATAATACTAGAGTAGACGAGAATACTTGAGTATACTAGAATACTACTAGAATACTAGAGTATACTAGAATACTAGAGTATACTAGAATACTAGAGTACACTAGAATACTAGAGTGTACTAGAATACTATATAAACTATGTATAAAGTATAAACTATGTGCAGCTTTCCTAAAATACATAAATCTCCAAAATCACCAAAGTTTTTGAACCTAAATCTCAGCATGGATTCTTCTCTGTTGTCCCAAAGGTTTTTATATACTGATGTTATATTCTGGAGTTTTTTATTTATTTATTTTTTTACCGCTTTTATCCATTCTCGGTATGAATGAAACTGCATTATTGATCACCAGATGTGTGTAACAAATGGTATCAACCCCCAAAATTACTGCAACAACTTCTGGGACATAGTTGAACCTGGAAACAGACTTCAGATAGAAAAACATTGATCTTATGAGCCTTAATACACCTTAATAGGTTTAAATAATCAATAAATTAAGTCTTTTTTGTGAGATATTTCTGACCAGAACAATTTGACACAAAGCTGCTTCTCAGATTAATCTTCATGTTCACAGCTTTCAGATGATGTCACCATTTCTATGGCCTCTACTGTTGACCTGCTACCTCCCCCTAAACACCCACAGCCACCAGCTCTAGAAGAGGACCTGGGATGTTAGGGCGTTTTCACACCTGAAGGTCTGAACCAAGGTCCGTGTTCTGTTCCATTGTTACATTTGGTCCGGTTGGTTTTGGTTTCACGCTGCAAAAGGAATAACGACTTTACAAGACAGTTCTACTGGACACGTCACCTCCCTGTGGACTTCCTGGTTCGTTTTGTTGTGGTTACGCTGCGTTGTTAGGCCGGCCGCCATCTGACCTCAGAGCTACTTCCTCAACGTGTTTACACTAAATGAATCCAGCGAGCCACCTTTTACTCCGTTTGAGTCCTTCTCCCCTGCGTTATGCGTCCGTTGTGCACACAATTAAATGTTTGTCTTGGTCTTGTGTTACCTGCTGCTGATTAGTGATTGTGCTCACCTGCTGAGGCGCCGCGGAGCAACGCACACGCCGCAGCACGGCCGCTGTCACACACACGCAGATCTACCAGCAGCAGCAGCTTAATGAGCAACACATGAGAGAGCTTGGTGTTCACTAGATGAGCCTCCTCATCATGAGAAACTGTATCACCGTCGACAGGAGAGGAGGAGAAAACGGCTCCAATCCTGCAATCCAACAAAAACCTTCCTGTCATTGATACGAAGGTCCGAACTATAAAAAAGTTGTTTTCACACTGCAAAAGGTTGGGACCTTGGTTGGTTTGGTCCGGACCGAGACCACCTCTTCTGGTGGACCAAACTTTGGTCCTTTGTGCCGGACCGCGGCACCTTTCACACCTGGAATTTAGGTTGGGATCAAACAAAAAAGTCCTGAAGTCCGGACCAAAGGAGATAGGTGTGAAAGTGCCCTATGAGTTAACCTCAGGAATGGGTAAAACTTAATAAAATGTCTTAGTGTCAGTCTCACAGAGCATTGTTTTAGAAACCTTTATTTAAACTTGTTGTTCCTTCTGTTGAATTAAAAGGATGTTTTCCCTGTAGAAGAGCTGAAACAGAATGAGTTTCTCAGCAGATTACTGTAATAACCTTTAGATGAAATTAGTTCTAACTTGTCTTGCTTGTGTCCTTGTTGCTACGTAACTAAACCATCATTTGGACTAGACTTTTAATTTTTCTGATGTGCTTTCTCTGGTTTCTCTAATGTAATTAGACCCCGTGTTAATCCAATCGCCAGCACCGATTGTCTGTCTGTTTGTTTGGCCATCTGCCTGCCGACCTGCTGCCGGCATGATTTATTTCTGCTGCAGACACAAACAGTCCAGCAGATCTGATGCACCGCACCGTAAAACACCATATACAGACCAGAGGTGACGTAAAACAGCATATAGAGACCAGAGGTGACGTAAAACACCATATAGAGACCAGAGGTGACGTAAAACACCATTATTATTATTATTATTATTATTTATTTATATTTATTATATACCAAGTCAGTGCAAAGATGCCAGTTGATGCAGATCTAGAAAAGCAAATGATGCAAATATTCTGGAGTCTCTAAAGCTCCAAATAATCAGACTTGTTGCCTCCATCAGACTAGAAAACAAAGCAGCGTGGAGCCCTACTGTACATTTACCTCTAAAGTTCTGGCTGTAAACTCCATGAGGCCAGTTTCAGTTTGATGATGATATACCAAGTAAAACTGGAGACAAGCTCAAATAGATTTAGTATCAAATGATAGAACTGGATGGAACCCTCTTATATGGTAGATTTGACTCCTTTGGTCACATTTGACACATTTAACATTCTTTATTGAGCATGATAGTGTTTTGAAAGTTAAAAAAAAAGATTCAAAATCACATTTTATGTTGGAATAAAGAACTAAAAAAGACACAAAATGACTAAAAAAGACACAACAAAAAGTGTTTCACTTTACATGTATAGAGGCAGGATGAAAAGGATTCAGTGGACTCATTTAAAATTCTTTATTGAGGATGAAAATCACATTTTTGTGAAAAAGCCCCAAACTCCAAAGGGTTAAAAAAAGTTTTTCCATACCTGCCAGTAAAATGTTTGATGAGCTCCTGACCTCCTCCTCAGACTTCCATTCTTATGGACATGATGTAGTTAATTCTTCTGATAATTACTCACCATGCAGCCAGTGTGCTGGGGTTGGGAGTCAGCGCTCAGACCGGTCTGACTGATGTAAGACTTCATTAAAACACCACTTCCTCTCTTCAACCTGCTCCAGAGACGCCTGCTGATGTGAACAACAACAAGAATCAGCGTGAGAAGAGAAAGAAGCCACGTCTCAACCTTTCTCCTGCTTCTTTTCTCAGTCGTTGTAGTGAGCTCCTTAAAAAAGGAGGTGCGATCCATGCCAACCCGTTACCATGACGATTCACTGACTCACTCTGTGTGTGTGTGTGTAGCTTCCTCTAATGTAATGCTACAAGTCTGAACAGGCTCTTTAGCGCTAGCGCCGCGGTTAGCTCGCTAACGAGGTGCTACAGCTGCTGAGAGCTCGTTAGATATTTACCTATTGACCAGCTCTCTGTGTGATCTGATTGGCTGGCAGCTTGTGGAGCTCGAGAGTCGTCTTGTGTTGGAAGGATGCTCGTGTCGAGCAGCGAGCGTTGCCATGGCGACCTTTACCCCACCTCGACATGTTATAAAAGACTTTCAGGACACACTTGTGATGTGCATTTGGAGAGGAAAGCGTTTGTTTCTGTGTTTTTACTGTAACTGGCTGCAGCTCGTGAAGGTACAGCTGCTCTGAATAACACAAAGGTCAGAGGTCACACAGTTAGCATGTTATTACAGAATATACCATGTTATTACTGTTGACAGAATATATCATGTTATTACAGAATATACCATGTTATTACTGTTAACAGAATATATCATGTTATTACAGAATATATCATGTTATTACTGTTGACAGAATATATCATGTTATTACTGTTGACAGAATATATCATGTTATTACAGAATATATCATGTTATTACTGTTAACAGGATATATCATGTTATTACAGAATATATCATGTTATAACTGTTAACAGAATATATCATGTTATTACTGTTAACAGAATATATCATGTTATTACTGTCAGAGGGATCAGAGGGCTGCAGGGTCCAGCATTAACTCTCTGTAGTTTTGTTCTGTTTCCTCCATGTCTGACTCCTTCCATCCTGCCTGTATTCACCTTAAAACATGTTTAAATACCATGTTGGTATATTTTATCACCTATATGACCTGATGATAATAATAATAGATTTTTTATTCTGGCTTACTGGATCAACATTTAGAACCAAAAAGAAACAAAGAAAAACCAACATAAATGTGATCTTGTGATTGTGTGTGATCCTGTCATCAACTCTGGTTTTATTCTAGTGCGACTCTGTTTGATTTGGGCCAGTTCATCACAGTTCATCTGGCAGCTTTAATTTATCTGGTTTTAAGAGTTCATTAAATCTAGAAATAAGCATGTTGAACACTTAAAATAATAAATTATCTTAATTTAAGTGAAATTATCTGTCCATGCAGCAAGATCATTTCCCTCAGATTTACTGTTTGATCTGGTTTTAGACCTTTAGATTTACTGTTTGATCTGGTTTTAGACCTTTAGATTTACTGTTTGATCTGGTTTTAGACCTTTAGATTTACTGTTTGATCTGTTTTTTAGACCTTTTTTTACAGTGTGTAGTTTTGAGACGTGATAATAGACGTTTTAAACACATGCAACCACCAAAACCACCACTTCCCCCGACCTTAACCAAGTGTTTTAGTGTTTAATGGGCCAATCCCGGTCAGTGTGTGTAGTGTGTGTGTGTTACAGGACAGCTGGGTTGTGGTTTCTGCAGAATGTTTCATGTTCGTAGTAACTCTCATCTTCCCAGAGAAGAAGTCTCTCAGCTCTGTTTCTCCTCAGAGACTCTGTGTCTCTTTCACATAATGTCTCCCCGGGGAAGACTCAGACGCTTCCACCTCCTTTACTTCACCACTCAGACTGTGTGTGTGTGTGTGTGTGTGTGTGTGAGTGTGTGTGTGTGTGTGTGTGTGTGTGTGTGAGTGTGTGTGTGAGTGTGTGTGTGTGTGTGTGTGTGTGTGTGTGTGTGCGTGTGTTTGTGAGTGTGTGTGTGTGTGTGTGTGTGTGTGTGTGTGTGTGAGTGTGTGTGTGTGTGAGTGTGTGTGTGTGTGTGTGTGTGTGTGTGTGTGTGTGTGTGTGTGTGTGTGTGTGTGTGCGTGTGTTTGTGAGTGTGTGTGTGAGTGTGTGTGTGTGTGTGTGTGTGTGTGTGTGTGTGTGTAACTGTGTTTCAGTAACTCTGGATGTGTTTCTGAGGACAGACGACAGTAATAGTTGAATTATTTCTTCTTTATCAGCCAATAAAACCTTCAGATGAAAACAAAAGTTAGTTGATTACAACATTTTGTTTTTATTGTTTGTTTGTTTTTTGCTTTGTTAACATAAATAACAACCTTTCCCATAATAAACCCAGTTTTGTTAACATTGCTGTGTGTGTGAACGGGTGAATGGGAGCTGTATTAATTAATTGGAGTTTGAGGCTATTTTGACTCCTTTTCATTCTGCCTGTATCAGTTTTTCATTTGGACTTACTGGATCAACATTTTGAACACAAAAAATCACACCAAAAACACACAAAACTGACAAAAACATAAAAAGACACACACAAAAGACAAATATAACACATAAAAACACATAAAACACACACAAAAACACATACATTTCTTTTTTTACAAAAACCACACAAAGAAATTACAAAAAACACACAAACATTACAAAAAACACATATAAAAACTCACAAAAAACACACAAAAAAATACACATAAAATAACAAAAATTAAACATAAAAGATGACATTAAAATGCTGAATACACACTGTAGAGTTTGAAAATATCTGCAAAAAAAGGGAAGATAAGACTTTACACTTGGAGGTGTTTTTTTTACCTTTGCTGAAAGAGTTGATGCATTAAATGTGACATGGAAACTTGTGGAAAAGCCAAAACTTCAGAGTTGAGCAGCAGCAGGAAACACGCTGCTTGGTTTCTACATCATGACGTCATGAAGAAGTCAAAGAGCTCCGGAGCCGAGGTGGTCGGTAGCGTAGTGGGTTACGCAGGCGCCCCATGTGTAGAGGCTACAGTCCTCGCTGCAGCTGGCCCCGGTTCGAGTCCCGCACCGGACGGCCTGCATGTCATTCCCCTCTCTCTGCCCCCTGTTTCCTGTCTCTCTTCAACTATCCAACTATTAAAGGCATGAAAAAGCCCAAAAAAATACATTTAAAAAAAAAAAAAAAGAGCTCCGGAGCTTTCTGGACTCCAGACGGTTTAACATAAATAACAACCTGCCCATAAAATACCAGTTTTTGTTAACATTGCTGTGTGTGTTAACCTGCTGTCTCCCCCTAAAGAGGCTCCGCCCCCCCATGGGGTCCTGGAGGGTCTGAGGGGACCCTGTTCTTTATTTTACTCTTTAAATGATCATTTTATCTTGTCAGGAATCACTGTTTACATGGTGAGCTGCAGTTTATTTATAGCTGCTGTCAGAAGCAGCTTCACACGTCATCAAGCTTTTTCTGTCACTCCACTGATCGCCTCTATAGCTGCACTTTATTTACACCTATATATATATATATATATATAATATATATCATATAATATACATATATTTATTTCTGTCTCTGGCCTCTATGAATAGACACGATCAGACAGGAACGATATGATGAGACACTCAGCCAGAAATAGTGAAAAGTGATTGTTATTCAAAATAAATGAAAAAAAAATAAAGAAAATGTGGACGTAGTTGGTTGCCATGGTGATTGGTGAACTGTGTTGGTGAACTGTTTCTATGGAGGCTGTGCTGAGTTCAGGTGCTGCTGGAATAATCAGACCAACGTGTTCCCAGCAGGAGGAGTCAGAATAAAGAGTTTTGTGTGATATTGTAGGAGAGCTTCAATAGAAGAGTCTGTCCTGTATCTTGTATGTAATCCTGTATGTTTATGCTCAGTGTGTTACTGGAGGATCCACTAGAGGGCGCTGCAGAGACGTCCACCGTTACAGCGACCACACCTGCAGGATGTCAATAACAAACCTGGCAACACTCCAGGGGAAACAATGGCTGTATCCCAATGTCAAGGATCCTTCCTTGGTAGGATCCTTCCTCCAGAGCTGAGGCCAGAGAAGTCCCTCTCACTGTGATAACTCTACTACTACTACTAATGGAGCCTTCAGTCTGCAGCTGTGAGTCATTGTGTAACTGGACGTCCTGATTAAATTCAGAACCGCAAAAACCAGTTCAGACATGATGTGTGTTTGGCAACAGAACTCTGACACATATTATATAATTATTATTGTATTGGTGAAAATGGAAGAAGATGCTTTAAGGTTGAAATATTTAACAAGTAAAAGCCACAAAGTGATTAAACCTGAATATCTCTCTGATCCTGGATGAATTTGGCTGCTACTTAGTTTCATAAAAGCAGCGGAGCAGAACTCACCATGGAGATGTTCTGGGATTTATTTTATTTTACAGTACAGAACAATAACAGTTATTTATAAATAACAATAACGGATAATAGCGGACTGTCGGTCTGTTAACACAATAAACATGTACAACTTTCTGAATGGTATAGCTACGTTTACTTTGCAGATAATACAAGGATACAACTAATATTCTGAGATCCGGCAGTAAAGTGATGTTGGCTTCATGGTAGATGAATGTTCACCTCTTCCCTCTACGTTAACCCGACACCAAGGTTATAACAGTTCTGGATTTTTCATTAGTTTTAGTTTTGATTTTGTTGTGATTTTTTTTTTTTCAAATTCAGTTAGTTTTAATGAGTTTTTAGAGTGAGTTTGC
>NW_026739065.1:0-41333 GCF_030273125.1 Centropristis striata
TTGACTCTTTTCTTGTGATTTCAACTCATTTTCAGCAGGCAACATGCATTTTCACTCATATTCAATCCCTGTAGTGATTTATTGATTCATCATCCTTAGTATCAAGGATTGGGTGAAATTGTTCTTCTCTCACCGAAATAAGGCTGTTTTGCGCACAAGCAGTCTAGTTTGAACACTGTAAGACCCAAATATAATATTGACTCTTTTCTTGTGATTTCAACTCATTTTCAGCAGGCAACATGCATTTTCACTCATATTCAATCCCTGTAGTGATTTATTGATTCATCATCATTAGTATCAAGGATTGGCTGAAATTGTTCTTTTCTCGCCGAAATAAGGCTGTTTTGGCCACCAGCAGTCATGTTTTAACACTGTAAGACCCAAGTATCATTTTTACTCTTTTCTTGTGATTTCAGCTCATTTTCAGCAGGAAACATGCATTTTCACTCATATTCAATCCCTGTAGTGATTTATTGATTCATCATCATTAGTATCAAGGATTGGGTGAAATTGTTCTTCTCTCACCGAAATAAGGCTGTTTTGCGCACAAGCAGTCTAGTTTGAACACTGTAAGACCCAAATATAATATTGACTCTTTTCTTGTGATTTCAACTCATTTTCAGCAGGCAACATGCATTTTCACTCATATTCAATCCCTGTAGTGATTTATTGATTCATCATCATTAGTATCAAGGATTGGGTGAAATTGTTCTTCTCTCACCGAAATAAGGCTGTTTTGCGCACAAGCAGTCTAGTTTGAACACTGTAAGACCCAAATATAATATTGACTCTTTTCTTGTGATTTCAACTCATTTTCAGCAGGCAACATGCATTTTCACTCATATTCAATCCCTGTAGTGATTTATTGATTCATCATCATTAGTATCAAGGATTGGCTGAAATTGTTCTTTTCTCGCCGAAATAAGGCTGTTTTGGCCACCAGCAGTCATGTTTTAACACTGTAAGACCCAAGTATCATTTTTACTCTTTTCTTGTGATTTCAGCTCATTTTCAGCAGGAAACATGCATTTTCACTCATATTCAATCCCTGTAGTGATTTATTGATTCATCATCATTAGTATCAAGGATTGGGTGAAATTGTTCTTCTCTCACCGAAATAAGGCTGTTTTGCGCACAAGCAGTCTAGTTTGAACACTGTAAGACCCAAATATAATATTGACTCTTTTCTTGTGATTTCAACTCATTTTCAGCAGGCAACATGCATTTTCACTCATATTCAATCCCTGTAGTGATTTATTGATTCATCATCATTAGTATCAAGGATTGGGTGAAATTGTTCTTCTCTCGCCGAAATAAGGCTGTTTTGCGCACAAGCAGTCTAGTTTGAACACTTTAAGACCCAAATATAATATTGACTCTTTTCTTGTGATTTCAACTCATTTTCAACAGGCAACATGCATTTTCACTCATATTCAATCCCTGTAGTGATTTATTGATTCATCATCATTAGTATCAAGGATTGGCTGAAATTGTTCTTTTCTCGCCGAAATAAGGCTGTTTTGGCCACCAGCAGTCATGTTTTAACACTGTAAGACCCAAGTATCATTTTTACTCTTTTCTTGTGATTTCAGCTCATTTTCAGCAGGAAACGTGCATTTTCACTCATATTCAATCCCTGTAGTGATTTATTGATTCATCATCATTAGTATCAAGGATTGGGTGAAATTGTTCTTCTCTCACCGAAATAAGGCTGTTTTGCGCACAAGCAGTCTAGTTTGAACACTGTAAGACCCAAATATAATATTGACTCTTTTCTTGTGATTTCAACTCATTTTCAGCAGGCAACATGCATTTTCACTCATATTCAATCCCTGTAGTGATTTATTGATTCATCATCATTAGTATCAAGGATTGGCTGAAATTGTTCTTTTCTCGCCGAAATAAGGCTGTTTTGGCCACCAGCAGTCATGTTTTAACACTGTAAGACCCAAGTATCATTTTTACTCTTTTCTTGTGATTTCAGCTCATTTTCAGCAGGAAACGTGCATTTTCACTCATATTCAATCCCTGTAGTGATTTATTGATTCATCATCATTAGTATCAAGGATTGGGTGAAATTGTTCTTCTCTCACCGAAATAAGGCTGTTTTGCGCACAAGCAGTCTAGTTTGAACACTGTAAGACCCAAATATAATATTGACTCTTTTCTTGTGATTTCAACTCATTTTCAGCAGGCAACATGCATTTTCACTCATATTCAATCCCTGTAGTGATTTATTGATTCATCATCATTAGTATCAAGGATTGGGTGAAATTGTTCTTCTCTCACCGAAATAAGGCTGTTTTGCGCACAAGCAGTCTAGTTTGAACACTGTAAGACCCAAATATAATATTGACTCTTTTCTTGTGATTTCAACTCATTTTCAGCAGGCAACATGCATTTTCACTCATATTCATTCCCTGTAGTGATTTATTGATTCATCATCATTAGTATCAAGGATTGGCTGAAATTGTTCTTTTCTCGCCGAAATAAGGCTGTTTTGGCCACCAGCAGTCATGTTTTAACACTGTAAGACCCAAGTATCATTTTTACTCTTTTCTTGTGATTTCAGCTCATTTTCAGCAGGAAACATGCATTTTCACTCATATTCAATCCCTGTAGTGATTTATTGATTCATCATCATTAGTATCAAGGATTGGGTGAAATTGTTCTTCTCTCGCCGAAATAAGGCTGTTTTGCGCACAAGCAGTCTAGTTTGAACACTTTAAGACCCAAATATAATATTGACTCTTTTCTTGTGATTTCAACTCATTTTCAGCAGGCAACATGCATTTTCACTCATATTCAATCCCTGTAGTGATTTATTGATTCATCATCATTAGTATCAAGGATTGGCTGAAATTGTTCTTTTCTCGCCGAAATAAGGCTGTTTTGGCCACCAGCAGTCATGTTTTAACACTGTAAGACCCAAGTATCATTTTTACTCTTTTCTTGTGATTTCAGCTCATTTTCAGCAGGAAACGTGCATTTTCACTCATATTCAATCCCTGTAGTGATTTATTGATTCATCATCATTAGTATCAAGGATTGGGTGAAATTGTTCTTCTCTCACCGAAATAAGGCTGTTTTGCGCACAAGCAGTCTAGTTTGAACACTGTAAGACCCAAATATAATATTGACTCTTTTCTTGTGATTTCAACTCATTTTCAGCAGGCAACATGCATTTTCACTCATATTCAATCCCTGTAGTGATTTATTGATTCATCATCATTAGTATCAAGGATTGGGTGAAATTGTTCTTCTCTCACCGAAATAAGGCTGTTTTGCGCACAAGCAGTCTAGTTTGAACACTGTAAGACCCAAATATAATATTGACTCTTTTCTTGTGATTTCAACTCATTTTCAGCAGGCAACATGCATTTTCACTCATATTCAATCCCTGTAGTGATTTATTGATTCATCATCATTAGTATCAAGGATTGGGTGAAATTGTTCTTTTCTCGCCGAAATAAGGCTGTTTTGGCCACCAGCAGTCATGTTTTAACACTGTAAGACCCAAGTATCATTTTTACTCTTTTCTTGTGATTTCAGCTCATTTTCAGCAGGAAACATGCATTTTCACTCATATTCAATCCCTGTAGTGATTTATTGATTCATCATCATTAGTATCAAGGATTGGGTGAAATTGTTCTTCTCTCACCGAAATAAGGCTGTTTTGCGCACAAGCAGTCTAGTTTGAACACTGTAAGACCCAAATATAATATTGACTCTTTTCTTGTGATTTCAACTCATTTTCAGCAGGCAACATGCATTTTCACTCATATTCAATCCCTGTAGTGATTTATTGATTCATCATCATTAGTATCAAGGATTGGGTGAAATTGTTCTTTTCTCGCCGAAATAAGGCTGTTTTGCGCACAAGCAGTCTAGTTTGAACACTGTAAGACCCAAATATAATATTGACTCTTTTCTTGTGATTTCAACTCATTTTCAGCAGGCAACATGCATTTTCACTCATATTCATTCCCTGTAGTGATTTATTGATTCATCATCATTAGTATCAAGGATTGGCTGAAATTGTTCTTTTCTCGCCGAAATAAGGCTGTTTTGGCCACCAGCAGTCATGTTTTAACACTGTAAGACCCAAGTATCATTTTTACTCTTTTCTTGTGATTTCAGCTCATTTTCAGCAGGAAACATGCATTGTCACTCATATTCAATCCCTGTAGTGATTTATTGATTCATCATCATTAGTATCAAGGATTGGGTGAAATTGTTCTTCTCTCGCCGAAATAAGGCTGTTTTGCGCACAAGCAGTCTAGTTTGAACACTTTAAGACCCAAATATAATATTGACTCTTTTCTTGTGATTTCAACTCATTTTCAGCAGGAAACATGCATTTTCACTCATATTCAATCCCTGTAGTGATTTATTGATTCATCATCATTAGTATCAAGGATTGGGTGAAATTGTTCTTCTCTCACCGAAATAAGGCTGTTTTGCGCACAAGCAGTCTAGTTTGAACACTGTAAGACCCAAATATAATATTGACTCTTTTCTTGTGATTTCAACTCATTTTCAGCAGGCAACATGCATTTTCACTCTCACCGAAATAAGGCTGTTTTGCGCACAAGCAGTCTAGTTTGAACACTGTAAGACCCAAATATAATATTGACTCTTTTCTTGTGATTTCAACTCATTTTCAGCAGGCAACATGCATTTTCACTCATATTCAATTCCTGTAGTGATTTATTGATTCATCATTATTAGTATCAAGGATTGGCTGAAATTGTTCTTTTCTCGCCGAAATAAGGCTGTTTTGGCCACCAGCAGTCATGTTTTAACACTGTAAGACCCAAGTATCATTTTTACTATTTTCTTGTGATTTCAGCTCATTTTCAGCAGGAAACATGCATTTTCACTCATATTCAATCCCTGTAGTGATTTATTGATTCATCATCATTAGTATCAAGGATTGGGTGAAATTGTTCTTCTCTCGCCGAAATAAGGCTGTTTTGCGCACAAGCAGTCTAGTTTGAACACTGTAAGACCCAAATATAATATTGACTCTTTTCTTGTGATTTCAACTCATTTTCAGCAGGCAACATGCATTTTCACTCATATTCAATCCCTGTAGTGATTTATTGATTCATCATCATTAGTATCAAGGATTGGCTGAAATTGTTCTTTTCTCGCCGAAATAAGGCTGTTTTGGCCACCAGCAGTCATGTTTTAACACTGTAAGACCCAAGTATCATTTTTACTCTTTTCTTGTGATTTCAGCTCATTTTCAGCAGGAAAACATGCATTTTCACTCATATTCAATCCCTGTAGTGATTTATTGATTCATCATCATTAGTATCAAGGATTGGGTGAAATTGTTCTTCTCTCACCGAAATAAGGCTGTTTTGCGCACAAGCAGTCTAGTTTGAACACTGTAAGACCCAATATAATATTGACTCTTTTCTTGTGATTTCAACTCATTTTCAGCAGGCAACATGCAGTTTTCACTCATATTCAATCCCTGTAGTGATTTATTGATTCATCATCATTAGTATCAAGGATGGCTGAAATTGTTCTTTTCTCGCCGAAATAAGGCTGTTTTGGCCACCAGCAGTCATGTTTTAACACTGTAAGACCCAAGTATCATTTTTACTCTTTTCTTGTGATTTCAGCTCATTTTCAGCAGGAAACGTGCATTTTCACTCATATTCAATCCCTGTAGTGATTTATTGATTCATCATCATTAGTATCAAGGATTGGCGTGAAATTGTTCTTCTCTCACCGAAAATAAGGCTGTTTTGCGCACAAGCAGTCTAGTTTGAACACTGTAAGACCCAAATATAATATTGACTCTTTTCTTGTGATTTCAACTCATTTTCAGCAGGCAACATGCATTTTCATTTTCACTCATATTCAATCCCTGTAGTGATTATTGATTCATCATCATTAGTATCAAGGATTGGCTGAAATTGTTCTTTTCTCGCCGAAATAAGGCTGTTTTGGCCACCAGCAGTCATGTTTTAACACTGTAAGACCCAAGTATCATTTTTACTCTTTTCTTGTGATTTCAGCTCATTTCAGCAGGAAACATGCATTTTCACTCATATTCAATCCCTGTAGTGATTTATTGATTCATCATCATTAGTATCAAGGATTGGGTGAAATTGTTCTTCTCTCACGAAATAAGGCTGTTTTGCGCACAAGCAGTCTAGTTTGAACACTGTAAGACCCAAATATAATATTGACTCTTTTCTTGTGATTTCAACTCATTTTCAGCAGGCAACATGCATTTTCACTCATATTCAATCCCTGTAGTGATTTATTGATTCATCATCATTAGTATCAAGGATTGGGTGAAATTGTTCTTCTCTCACCGAAATAAGGCTGTTTTGCGCACAAGCAGTCTAGTTTGAACACTGTAAGACCCAAATATAATATTGACTCTTTTCTTGTGATTTCAACTCATTTTCAGCAGGCAACATGCATTTTCACTCATATTCAATCCCTGTAGTGATTTATTGATTCATCATCATTAGTATCAAGGATTGGCTGAAATTGTTCTTTTCTCGCCGAAATAAGGCTGTTTTGGCCACCAGCAGTCATGTTTTAACACTGTAAGACCCAAGTATCATTTTTACTCTTTTCTTGTGATTTCAGCTCATTTTCAGCAGGAAACATGCATTTTCACTCATATTCAATCCCTGTAGTGATTTATTGATTCATCATCATTAGTATCAAGGATTGGGTGAAATTGTTCTTCTCTCACCAAAATAAGGCTGTTTTGCGCACAAGCAGTCTAGTTTGAACACTGTAAGACCCAAATATAATATTGACTCTTTTCTTGTGATTTCAACTCATTTTCAGCAGGCAACATGCATTTTCACTCATATTCAATCCCTGTAGTGATTTATTGATTCATCATCATTAGTATCAAGGATTGGGTGAAATTGTTCTTCTCTCGCCGAAATAAGGCTGTTTTGCGCACAAGCAGTCTAGTTTGAACACTTTAAGACCCAAATATAATATTGACTCTTTTCTTGTGATTTCAACTCATTTTCAGCAGGCAACATGCATTTTCACTCATATTCAATCCCTGTAGTGATTTATTGATTCATCATCATTAGTATCAAGGATTGGCTGAAATTGTTCTTTTCTCGCCGAAATAAGGCTGTTTGGCCACCAGCAGTCATGTTTTAACACTGTAAGACCCAAGTATCATTTTTACTCTTTTCTTGTGATTTCAGCTCATTTTCAGCAGGAAACGTGCATTTTCACTCATATTCAATCCCTGTAGTGATTTATTGATTCATCATCATTAGTATCAAGGATTGGGTGAAATTGTTCTTCTCTCACCGAAATAAGGCTGTTTTGCGCACAAGCAGTCTAGTTTGAACACTGTAAGACCCAAATATAATATTGACTCTTTTCTTGTGATTTCAACTCATTTTCAGCAGGCAACATGCATTTTCACTCATATTCAATCCCTGTAGTGATTTATTGATTCATCATCATTAGTATCAAGGATTGGCTGAAATGGTTCTTTTCTCGCCGAAATAAGGCTGTTTTGGCAACCAGCAGTCATGTTTTAACACTGTAAGACCCAAGTATCATTTTTACTCTTTTCTTGTGATTTCAGCTCATTTTCAGCAGGAAACATGCATTTTCACTCATATTCAATCCCCTGTAGTGATTTATTGATTCATCATCATTAGTATCAAGGATTGGGTGAAATTGTTCTTCTCTCACCGAAATAAGGCTGTTTTGCGCACAAGCAGTCTAGTTTGAACACTGTAAGACCCAAATATAATATTGACTCTTTTCTTGTGATTTCAACTCATTTTCAGCAGGCAACATGCATTTTCACTCATATTCAATCCCTGTAGTGATTTATTGATTCATCATCATTAGTATCAAGGATTGGCTGAAATGGTTCTTTTCTCGCCGAAATAAGGCTGTTTTGGCCACCAGCAGTCATGTTTTAACACTGTAAGACCCAAGTATCATTTTTACTCTTTTCTTGTGATTTCAGCTCATTTTCAGCAGGAAACATGCATTTTCACTCATATTCAATCCCTGTAGTGATTTATTGATTCATCATCATTAGTATCAAGGATTGGCTGAAATTGTTCTTTTCTCGCCGAAATAAGGCTGTTTTGGCCACCAGCAGTCATGTTTTAACACTGTAAGACCCAAGTATCATTTTTACTCTTTTCTTGTGATTTCAGCTCATTTTCAGCAGGAAACATGCATTTTCACTCATATTCAATCCCTGTAGTGATTTATTGATTCATCATCATTAGTATCAAGGATTGGGTGAAATTGTTCTTCTCTCGCCGAAATAAGGCTGTTTTGCGCACAAGCAGTCTAGTTTGAACACTGTAAGACCCAAATATAATATTGACTCTTTTCTTGTGATTTCAACTCATTTTCAGCAGGCAACATGCATTTTCACTCATATTCAATCCCTGTAGTGATTTATTGATTCATCATCATTAGTATCAAGGATTGGGTGAAATTGTTCTTCTCTCACCAAAATAAGGCTGTTTTGCGCACAAGCAGTCTAGTTTGAACACTGTAAGACCCAAATATAATATTGACTCTTTTCTTGTGATTTCAACTCATTTTCAGCAGGCAACATGCATTTTCACTCATATTCAATCCCTGTAGTGATTTATTGATTCATCATCATTAGTATCAAGGATTGGGTGAAATTGTTCTTCTCTCGCCGAAATAAGGCTGTTTTGCGCACAAGCAGTCTAGTTTGAACACTGTAAGACCCAAATATAATATTGACTCTTTTCTTGTGATTTCAACTCATTTTCAGCAGGCAACATGCATTTTCACTCATATTCAATCCCTGTAGTGATTTATTGATTCAGCATCATTAGTATCAAGGATTGGCTGAAATTGTTCTTTTCTCGCCGAAATAAGGCTGTTTTGGCCACCAGCAGTCATGTTTTAACACTGTAAGACCCAAGTATCATTTTTACTCTTTTCTTGTGATTTCAGCTCATTTTCAGCAGGAAACGTGCATTTTCACTCATATTCAATCCCTGTAGTGATTTATTGATTCATCATCATTAGTATCAAGGATTGGGTGAAATTGTTCTTCTCTCACCGAAATAAGGCTGTTTTGCGCACAAGCAGTCTAGTTTGAACACTGTAAGACCCAAATATAATATTGACTCTTTTCTTGTGATTTCAACTCATTTTCAGCAGGCAACATGCATTTTCACTCATATTCAATCCCTGTAGTGATTTATTGATTCATCATCCTTAGTATCAAGGATTGGGTGAAATTGTTCTTCTCTCACCGAAATAAGGCTGTTTTGCGCACAAGCAGTCTAGTTTGAACACTGTAAGACCCAAATATAATATTGACTCTTTTCTTGTGATTTCAACTCATTTTCAGCAGGAAACATGCATTTTCACTCATATTCAATCCCTGTAGTGATTTATTGATTCATCATCATTAGTATCAAGGATTGGCTGAAATTGTTCTTTTCTCGCCGAAATAAGGCTGTTTTGGCCACCAGCAGTCATGTTTTAACACTGTAAGACCCAAATATAATTTTTACTCTTTTCTTGTGATTTCAGCTCATTTTCAGCAGGAAACATGCATTTTCACTCATATTCAATCCCTGTAGTGATTTATTGATTCATCATCATTAGTATCAAGGATTGGGTGAAATTGTTCTTCTCTCACCAAAATAAGGCTGTTTTGCGCACAAGCAGTCTAGTTTGAACACTGTAAGACCCAAATATAATATTGACTCTTTTCTTGTGATTTCAACTCATTTTCAGCAGGCAACATGCATTTTCACTCATATTCAATCCCTGTAGTGATTTATTGATTCATCATCATTAGTATCAAGGATTGGGTGAAATTGTTCTTCTCTCGCCGAAATAAGGCTGTTTTGCGCACAAGCAGTCTAGTTTGAACACTTTAAGACCCAAATATAATATTGACTCTTTTCTTGTGATTTCAACTCATTTTCAGCAGGCAACATGCATTTTCACTCATATTCAATCCCTGTAGTGATTTATTGATTCATCATCATTAGTATCAAGGATTGGCTGAAATTGTTCTTTTCTCGCCGAAATAAGGCTGTTTTGGCCACCAGCAGTCATGTTTTAACACTGTAAGACCCAAGTATCATTTTTACTCTTTTCTTGTGATTTCAGCTCATTTTCAGCAGGAAACGTGCATTTTCACTCATATTCAATCCCTGTAGTGATTTATTGATTCATCATCATTAGTATCAAGGATTGGGTGAAATTGTTCTTCTCTCACCGAAATAAGGCTGTTTTGCGCACAAGCAGTCTAGTTTGAACACTGTAAGACCCAAATATAATATTGACTCTTTTCTTGTGATTTCAACTCATTTTCAGCAGGCAACATGCATTTTCACTCATATTCAATCCCTGTAGTGATTTATTGATTCATCATCATTAGTATCAAGGATTGGCTGAAATGGTTCTTTTCTCGCCGAAATAAGGCTGTTTTGGCCACCAGCAGTCATGTTTTAACACTGTAAGACCCAAGTATCATTTTTACTCTTTTCTTGTGATTTCAGCTCATTTTCAGCAGGAAACATGCATTTTCACTCATATTCAATCCCTGTAGTGATTTATTGATTCATCATCATTAGTATCAAGGATTGGGTGAAATTGTTCTTCTCTCACCGAAATAAGGCTGTTTTGCGCACAAGCAGTCTAGTTTGAACACTGTAAGACCCAAATATAATATTGACTCTTTTCTTGTGATTTCAACTCATTTTCAGCAGGCAACATGCATTTTCACTCATATTCAATCCCTGTAGTGATTTATTGATTCATCATCATTAGTATCAAGGATTGGCTGAAATGGTTCTTTTCTCGCCGAAATAAGGCTGTTTTGGCCACCAGCAGTCATGTTTTAACACTGTAAGACCCAAGTATCATTTTTACTCTTTTCTTGTGATTTCAGCTCATTTTCAGCAGGAAACATGCATTTTCACTCATATTCAATCCCTGTAGTGATTTATTGATTCATCATCATTAGTATCAAGGATTGGCTGAAATTGTTCTTTTCTCGCCGAAATAAGGCTGTTTTGGCCACCAGCAGTCATGTTTTAACACTGTAAGACCCAAGTATCATTTTTACTCTTTTCTTGTGATTTCAGCTCATTTTCAGCAGGAAACATGCATTTTCACTCATATTCAATCCCTGTAGTGATTTATTGATTCATCATCATTAGTATCAAGGATTGGGTGAAATTGTTCTTCTCTCGCCGAAATAAGGCTGTTTTGCGCACAAGCAGTCTAGTTTGAACACTGTAAGACCCAAATATAATATTGACTCTTTTCTTGTGATTTCAACTCATTTTCAGCAGGCAACATGCATTTTCACTCATATTCAATCCCTGTAGTGATTTATTGATTCATCATCATTAGTATCAAGGATTGGGTGAAATTGTTCTTCTCTCACCAAAATAAGGCTGTTTTGCGCACAAGCAGTCTAGTTTGAACACTGTAAGACCCAAATATAATATTGACTCTTTTCTTGTGATTTCAACTCATTTTCAGCAGGCAACATGCATTTTCACTCATATTCAATCCCTGTAGTGATTTATTGATTCATCATCATTAGTATCAAGGATTGGGTGAAATTGTTCTTCTCTCACCGAAATAAGGCTGTTTTGCGCACAAGCAGTCTAGTTTGAACACTGTAAGACCCAAATATAATATTGACTCTTTTCTTGTGATTTCAACTCATTTTCAGCAGGCAACATGCATTTTCACTCATATTCAATCCCTGTAGTGATTTATTGATTCATCATCATTAGTATCAAGGATTGGCTGAAATTGTTCTTTTCTCGCCGAAATAAGGCTGTTTTGGCCACCAGCAGTCATGTTTTAACACTGTAAGACCCAAGTATCATTTTTACTCTTTTCTTGTGATTTCAGCTCATTTTCAGCAGGAAACGTGCATTTTCACTCATATTCAATCCCTGTAGTGATTTATTGATTCATCATCATTAGTATCAAGGATTGGGTGAAATTGTTCTTCTCTCACCGAAATAAGGCTGTTTTGCGCACAAGCAGTCTAGTTTGAACACTGTAAGACCCAAATATAATATTGACTCTTTTCTTGTGATTTCAACTCATTTTCAGCAGGCAACATGCATTTTCACTCATATTCAATCCCTGTAGTGATTTATTGATTCATCATCATTAGTATCAAGGATTGGCTGAAATGGTTCTTTTCTCGCCGAAATAAGGCTGTTTTGGCCACCAGCAGTCATGTTTTAACACTGTAAGACCCAAGTATCATTTTTACTCTTTTCTTGTGATTTCAGCTCATTTTCAGCAGGAAACATGCATTTTCACTCATATTCAATCCCTGTAGTGATTTATTGATTCATCATCATTAGTATCAAGGATTGGGTGAAATTGTTCTTCTCTCGCCGAAATAAGGCTGTTTTGCGCACAAGCAGTCTAGTTTGAACACTGTAAGACCCAAATATAATATTGACTCTTTTCTTGTGATTTCAACTCATTTTCAGCAGGCAACATGCATTTTCACTCATATTCAATCCCTGTAGTGATTTATTGATTCATCATCATTAGTATCAAGGATTGGGTGAAATTGTTCTTCTCTCACCAAAATAAGGCTGTTTTGCGCACAAGCAGTCTAGTTTGAACACTGTAAGACCCAAATATAATATTGACTCTTTTCTTGTGATTTCAACTCATTTTCAGCAGGCAACATGCATTTTCACTCATATTCAATCCCTGTAGTGATTTATTGATTCATCATCATTAGTATCAAGGATTGGCTGAAATTGTTCTTTTCTCGCCGAAATAAGGCTGTTTTGGCCACCAGCAGTCATGTTTTAACACTGTAAGACCCAAGTATCATTTTTACTCTTTTCTTGTGATTTCAGCTCATTTTCAGCAGGAAACATGCATTTTCACTCATATTCAATCCCTGTAGTGATTTATTGATTCATCATCATTAGTATCAAGGATTGGCTGAAATTGTTCTTTTCTCGCCGAAATAAGGCTGTTTTGGCCACCAGCAGTCATGTTTTAACACTGTAAGACCCAAGTATCATTTTTACTCTTTTCTTGTGATTTCAGCTCATTTTCAGCAGGAAACATGCATTTTCACTCATATTCAATCCCTGTAGTGATTTATTGATTCATCATCATTAGTATCAAGGATTGGGTGAAATTGTTCTTCTCTCACCAAAATAAGGCTGTTTTGCGCACAAGCAGTCTAGTTTGAACACTGTAAGACCCAAATATAATATTGACTCTTTTCTTGTGATTTCAACTCATTTTCAGCAGGCAACATGCATTTTCACTCATATTCAATCCCTGTAGTGATTTATTGATTCATCATCATTAGTATCAAGGATTGGCTGAAATGGTTCTTTTCTCGCCGAAATAAGGCTGTTTTGGCCACCAGCAGTCATGTTTTAACACTGTAAGACCCAAGTATCATTTTTACTCTTTTCTTGTGATTTCAGCTCATTTTCAGCAGGAAACATGCATTTTCACTCATATTCAATCCCTGTAGTGATTTATTGATTCATCATCATTAGTATCAAGGATTGGCTGAAATTGTTCTTTTCTCGCCGAAATAAGGCTGTTTTGGCCACCAGCAGTCATGTTTTAACTCTGTAAGACCCAAGTATCATTTTTACTCTTTTCTTGTGATTTCAGCTCATTTTCAGCAGGAAACATGCATTTTCACTCATATTCAATCCCTGTAGTGATTTATTGATTCATCATCATTAGTATCAAGGATTGGGTGAAATTGTTCTTCTCTCGCCGAAATAAGGCTGTTTTGCGCACAAGCAGTCTAGTTTGAACACTGTAAGACCCAAATATAATATTGACTCTTTTCTTGTGATTTCAACTCATTTTCAGCAGGCAACATGCATTTTCACTCATATTCAATCCCTGTAGTGATTTATTGATTCAGCATCATTAGTATCAAGGATTGGCTGAAATTGTTCTTTTCTCGCCGAAATAAGGCTGTTTTGGCCACCAGCAGTCATATTTTAACACTGTAAGACCCAAGTATCATTTTTACTATTTTCTTGTGATTTCAGCTCATTTTCAGCAGGAAACATGCATTTTCACTCATATTCAATCCCTGTAGTGATTTATTGATTCATCATCATTAGTATCAAGGATTGGGTGAAATTGTTCTTCTCTCACCGAAATAAGGCTGTTTTGCGCACAAGCAGTCTAGTTTGAACACTGTAAGACCCAAATATAATATTGACTCTTTTCTTGTGATTTCAACTCATTTTCAGCAGGCAACATGCATTTTCACTCATATTCAATCCCTGTAGTGATTTATTGATTCATCATCATTAGTATCAAGGATTGGGTGAAATTGTTCTTCTCTCACCGAAATAAGGCTGTTTTGCGCACAAGCAGTCTAGTTTGAACACTGTAAGACCCAAATATAATATTGACTCTTTTCTTGTGATTTCAACTCATTTTCAGCAGGCAACATGCATTTTCACTCATATTCAATCCCTGTAGTGATTTATTGATTCATCATCATTAGTATCAAGGATTGGCTGAAATTGTTCTTTTCTCGCCGAAATAAGGCTGTTTTGGCCACCAGCAGTCATGTTTTAACACTGTAAGACCCAAGTATCATTTTTACTCTTTTCTTGTGATTTCAGCTCATTTTCAGCAGGAAACGTGCATTTTCACTCATATTCAATCCCTGTAGTGATTTATTGATTCATCATCATTAGTATCAAGGATTGTATCTGTGTTTTTGGCAGATACCATGCCAAAATATGACCGGGTCCTTATTGCTGGAGATTTTAACATTCATGTGTGTTGCCCTGAAACCCCTTTGGCGAGTGACTTTTTAAACATCATTGACTCTTTTAATCTCACGCAGTGTGTACTGGGGCCGACACATGAACGTGGTCACACACTTGATCTGGTTTTATCTCATGGTTTGCCTGTTCTTAACCTGGAGGTCTGTGATGCTGTTTTCTCGGATCACATGCCTGTACTTTTTGAAGCTGCTGTTTGCCGTAACACTTTTAAACCTCGCACTGCTGCTCGCAGATGTCGAGTCATTAACTCTTTCACTGCTGCTCACTTCTCTGCAGTCTTCAGTCAGAGCTGCATGATTCCTCAGTCTGTGTGTGACGACACAGAGTCTCTCAACTCTTGGTTCCTGGACACCTGTCAAACTGCTATAGACACTGCTGCTCCTTTGAAGACCAGGCAACAGAGAACTAAATCAGAGCCTTGGCTAAATGAAACGACCCGCATGGCCAGACAGGAGTGTCGAAGAGCGGAACGAAAATGGAAAAAGGACAAACTACAAGTGTCTTTTCAGATATTGAGGGATTGCTGGCGTCATTTCCAATCCACTGTAAGAGAGGCAAAAAGAAAATATTTTGCTGATATTGTTATGGTGAACCGTCATAAACCTCGTGTGTTGTTTAAAGTAATTAACTCTGCTCTTAATGCACCACCTACTGGATTTGATGCCTCTCCTGCTCTGTGTGAGAACTTTCTTCAGTACTTCACTAATAAGGTCGCCTCTACCAGAGCACTTATTTCACCTCCTGCTTCTGATCCTTCAGTGTTTGTACCCTGCTCTGCTGTTTTTGACACCTTTGAGCCTGTGACCTTGCCTTTTGTGCAGGAGATTGTGTGTCATTTGAAGCCCTCGGGTTCGCCGGGTGACACTGTCCCGCCCCGATTGTTTAAGGAGGTTTTTCCCACTGTTGGCCCATCCTGTCTCACAGTAATTAATAGCAGTCTGTCCTCTGGAGTAGTCCCTTTAAATTTTAAACATGCTGCGGTGCAGCCTCTGTTAAAAAAACCTGGGCTGGATCCTACTGTCTTGGCAAATTTCAGACCCATCTCTAAACTGCCTTTCATTTCTAAAATTCTAGAGAAGATAGTTTATGCTCAGCTCATGGACTTTTTAAATGCAAAAAATATTCTTGAGATCTTCCAATCCGGTTTTAAAACATTGCACAGCACAGAATCAGCGCTTTTAAGAGTTTTTAATGACATCTTTTTAGCTACTGACTCTGGTCATTGTGTTGTCCTGGTGCTTTTAGATTTGTCTGCTGCTTTTGATACAGTGGACCATGAAATCCTGTTGGCTCGTTTGGAGCAGTGGGTGGGCATCAGTGGCACAGCACTGGAATGGTTCAGGTCCTACCTGTCACATCGGACTTTCTGTGTCAGCCTTGGTGACTCTGTGTCCTCCACTGCTCCTCTCTCATGTGGGGTCCCGCAGGGCTCTGTGCTTGGCCCGCTTCTTTTTTCCCTGTATCTACTGCCACTTGGGTCCATCCTCAGAAAACATGGAATTTCTTTTCATTGTTATGCAGATGACAGTCAAATCTATGTCCCCCTCAAAAAAGATGACTCTTTCTGTATTGACCCACTCATAAGGTGCCTACATGACATCAAAGCCTGGATGTCCTCAAACTTCCTGAGTTTTAATGAAAAAAAGACCGAAGTCATGGTCTTTGGTGGCTCTTCTGCAAAACCCCCCCTGGTTGATCTGGGTTCTTTGGCACAACATCACAAGCCAATTGTGAGTAACCTGGGGGTTAAAGTGGACGCTGATCTTAAATTTGACAGCCAGATCAAAGCTGTGGTGAAGTCCAGTTTCTTCCAGCTACGGCAGCTGGCAAAAATAAAACCACTCCTGCAAGCACGGCACTTTGAGACAGTAATCCATGCCTTCGTGACCACTCGGCTGGATTACTGTAACGCACTTTATATGGGGGTTAGTGGGTCCTCCATTGCCCGCCTTCAACTGGTCCAAAATGCTGCTGCACGTCTTTTAACTGGCACAAGAAAGTATGAGCACATTTCACCTGTTTTAGCTTCACTGCACTGGCTGCCCGTTCATTTTAGGATTCATTTTAAAATTATTTTATTTGCTTTTAAAGCTTTAAATGGTCTTGCTCCTCCTTACCTCTCTGAGCTGCTGCACCCCTACTCTCCTACCCGCTCTCTCAGGTCAGCTGACCAGCTTCTCCTGAGAGTGCCAAGAGCTAGGCTGAAGCTCAGAGGGGAACGAGCTTTTGCCATCGCAGCTCCAAAACTGTGGAATGAATTGCCGCTGCACATCAGACAGGCCTCCTCACTGTCTCATTTTAAATCTCTTCTTAAAACCCACCTCTTCTCGTTGGCTTTTAACACCACGTAGAGTGTTGATTTTATGTTGATTTTATGTTGATTTTATGATTTTTTGTTTTTATTGTATTCATGCATATTTTATTTTGTGCGGGCAGTACATTTTATATTTTATTTTATTTATTTTTATCCCATTTTTAATTTATTGCATCTTACTGATCTATTGTTTACTACATCTCTTTGTATTGTGTTATGTATTTATTGTTTGTGCAGCACTTTGGAAACCTTGTGTTTGCTAAAATTGTGCTATATAAATAAAGGGGATTGGATTGGATTGGATTGGGTGAAATTGTTCTTCTCTCACCGAAATAAGGCTGTTTTGCGCACAAGCAGTCTAGTTTGAACACTGTAAGACCCAAATATAATATTGACTCTTTTCTTGTGATTTCAACTCATTTTCAGCAGGCAACATGCATTTTCACTCATATTCAATCCCTGTAGTGATTTATTGATTCATCATCATTAGTATCAAGGATTGGGTGAAATTGTTCTTCTCTCACCGAAATAAGGCTGTTTTGTGCACAAGCAGTCTAGTTTGAACACTGTAAGACCCAAATATAATATTGACTCTTTTCTTGTGATTTCAACTCATTTTCAGCAGGCAACATGCATTTTCACTCATATTCAATTCCTGTAGTGATTTATTGATTCATCATCATTAGTATCAAGGATTGGGTGAAATTGTTCTTCTCTCACCGAAATAAGGCTGTTTTGCGCACAAGCAGTCTAGTTTGAACACTGTAAGACCCAAATATAATATTGACTCTTTTCTTGTGATTTCAACTCATTTTCAGCAGGCAACATGCATTTTCATATTCAATCCCTGTAGTGATTTATTGGGTGAAATTGTTCTTCTCTCGCCGAAATAAGGCTGTTTTGCGCACAAGCAGTCTAGTTTGAACACTTTAAGACCCAAATATAATATTGACTCTTTTCTTGTGATTTCAACTCATTTTCAGCAGGCAACATGCATTTTCACTCATATTCAATCCCTGTAGTGATTTATTGATTCATCATCATTAGTATCAAGGATTGGCTGAAATTGTTCTTTTCTCGCCGAAATAAGGCTGTTTTGGCCACCAGCAGTCATGTTTTAACACTGTAAGACCCAAGTATCACTTTCATTCTTTTCTTGTGATTTCAGCTCATTTTCAGCAGGAAACGTGCATTTTCACTCATATTCAATCCCTGTAGTGATTTATTGATTCATCATCATTAGTATCAAGGATTGGGTGAAATTGTTCTTCTCTCACCGAAATAAGGCTGTTTTGCGCACAAGCAGTCTAGTTTGAACACTGTAAGACCCAAATATAATATTGACTCTTTTCTTGTGATTTCAACTCATTTTCAGCAGGCAACATGCATTTTCACTCATATTCAATCCCTGTAGTGATTTATTGATTCATCATCCTTAGTATCAAGGATTGGGTGAAATTGTTCTTCTCTCACCGAAATAAGGCTGTTTTGCGCACAAGCAGTCTAGTTTGAACACTGTAAGACCCAAATATAATATTGACTCTTTTCTTGTGATTTCAACTCATTTTCAGCAGGCAACATGCATTTTCACTCATATTCAATCCCTGTAGTGATTTATTGATTCATCATCATTAGTATCAAGGATTGGCTGAAATTGTTCTTTTCTCGCCGAAATAAGGCTGTTTTGGCCACCAGCAGTCATGTTTTAACACTGTAAGACCCAAGTATCATTTTTACTCTTTTCTTGTGATTTCAGCTCATTTTCAGCAGGAAACGTGCATTTTCACTCATATTCAATCCCTGTAGTGATTTATTGATTCATCATCATTAGTATCAAGGATTGGGTGAAATTGTTCTTCTCTCACCGAAATAAGGCTGTTTTGCGCACAAGCAGTCTAGTTTGAACACTGTAAGACCCAAATATAATATTGACTCTTTTCTTGTGATTTCAACTCATTTTCAGCAGGCAACATGCATTTTCACTCATATTCAATCCCTGTAGTGATTTATTGATTCATCATCATTAGTATCAAGGATTGGCTGAAATTGTTCTTTTCTCGCCGAAATAAGGCTGTTTTGGCCACCAGCAGTCATGTTTTAACACTGTAAGACCCAAGTATCATTTTTACTCTTTTCTTGTGATTTCAGCTCATTTTCAGCAGGAAACATGCATTTTCACTCATATTCAATCCCTGTAGTGATTTATTGATTCATCATCATTAGTATCAAGGATTGGGTGAAATTGTTCTTCTCTCACCGAAATAAGGCTGTTTTGCGGACAAGCAGTCTAGTTTGAACACTGTAAGACCCAAATATAATATTGACTCTTTTCTTGTGATTTCAACTCATTTTCAGCAGGCAACATGCATTTTCACTCATATTCAATCCCTGTAGTGATTTATTGATTCATCATCATTAGTATCAAGGATTGGCTGAAATTGTTCTTTTCTCGCCGAAATAAGGCTGTTTTGGCCACCAGCAGTCATGTTTTAACACTGTAAGACCCAAGTATCATTTTTACTCTTTTCTTGTGATTTCAGCTCATTTTCAGCAGGAAACGTGCATTTTCACTCATATTCAATCCCTGTAGTGATTTATTGATTCATCATCATTAGTATCAAGGATTGGGTGAAATTGTTCTTCTCTCACCGAAATAAGGCTGTTTTGCGCACAAGCAGTCTAGTTTGAACACTGTAAGACCCAAATATAATATTGACTCTTTTCTTGTGATTTCAGCTCATTTTCAGCAGGAAACGTGCATTTTCACTCATATTCAATCCCTGTAGTGATTTATTGATTCATCATCATTAGTATCAAGGATTGGGTGAAATTGTTCTTCTCTCACCGAAATAAGGCTGTTTTGCGCACAAGCAGTCTAGTTTGAACACTGTAAGACCCAAATATAATATTGACTCTTTTCTTGTGATTTCAACTCATTTTCAGCAGGCAACATGCATTTTCACTCATATTCAATCCCTGTAGTGATTTATTGATTCATCATCATTAGTATCAAGGATTGGCTGAAATTGTTCTTTTCTCGCCGAAATAAGGCTGTTTTGGCCACCAGCAGTCATGTTTTAACACTGTAAGACCCAAGTATCATTTTTACTCTTTTCTTGTGATTTCAGCTCATTTTCAGCAGGAAACGTGCATTTTCACTCATATTCAATCCCTGTAGTGATTTATTGATTCATCATCATTAGTATCAAGGATTGGGTGAAATTGTTCTTCTCTCACCGAAATAAGGCTGTTTTGCGCACAAGCAGTCTAGTTTGAACACTGTAAGACCCAAATATAATATTGACTCTTTTCTTGTGATTTCAACTCATTTTCAGCAGGCAACATGCATTTTCACTCATATTCAATCCCTGTAGTGATTTATTGATTCATCATCATTAGTATCAAGGATTGGGTGAAATTGTTCTTCTCTCACCGAAATAAGGCTGTTTTGTGCACAAGCAGTCTAGTTTGAACACTGTAAGACCCAAATATAATATTGACTCTTTTCTTGTGATTTCAACTCATTTTCAGCAGGCAACATGCATTTTCACTCATATTCAATTCCTGTAGTGATTTATTGATTCATCATCATTAGTATCAAGGATTGGGTGAAATTGTTCTTCTCTCACCGAAATAAGGCTGTTTTGCGCACAAGCAGTCTAGTTTGAACACTGTAAGACCCAAATATAATATTGACTCTTTTCTTGTGATTTCAACTCATTTTCAGCAGGCAACATGCATTTTCATATTCAATCCCTGTAGTGATTTATTGGGTGAAATTGTTCTTCTCTCGCCGAAATAAGGCTGTTTTGCGCACAAGCAGTCTAGTTTGAACACTTTAAGACCCAAATATAATATTGACTCTTTTCTTGTGATTTCAACTCATTTTCAGCAGGCAACATGCATTTTCACTCATATTCAATCCCTGTAGTGATTTATTGATTCATCATCATTAGTATCAAGGATTGGCTGAAATTGTTCTTTTCTCGCCGAAATAAGGCTGTTTTGGCCACCAGCAGTCATGTTTTAACACTGTAAGACCCAAGTATCACTTTCATTCTTTTCTTGTGATTTCAGCTCATTTTCAGCAGGAAACGTGCATTTTCACTCATATTCAATCCCTGTAGTGATTTATTGATTCATCATCATTAGTATCAAGGATTGGGTGAAATTGTTCTTCTCTCACCGAAATAAGGCTGTTTTGCGCACAAGCAGTCTAGTTTGAACACTGTAAGACCCAAATATAATATTGACTCTTTTCTTGTGATTTCAACTCATTTTCAGCAGGCAACATGCATTTTCACTCATATTCAATCCCTGTAGTGATTTATTGATTCATCATCCTTAGTATCAAGGATTGGGTGAAATTGTTCTTCTCTCACCGAAATAAGGCTGTTTTGCGCACAAGCAGTCTAGTTTGAACACTGTAAGACCCAAATATAATATTGACTCTTTTCTTGTGATTTCAACTCATTTTCAGCAGGCAACATGCATTTTCACTCATATTCAATCCCTGTAGTGATTTATTGATTCATCATCATTAGTATCAAGGATTGGCTGAAATTGTTCTTTTCTCGCCGAAATAAGGCTGTTTTGGCCACCAGCAGTCATGTTTTAACACTGTAAGACCCAAGTATCATTTTTACTCTTTTCTTGTGATTTCAGCTCATTTTCAGCAGGAAACGTGCATTTTCACTCATATTCAATCCCTGTAGTGATTTATTGATTCATCATCATTAGTATCAAGGATTGGGTGAAATTGTTCTTCTCTCACCGAAATAAGGCTGTTTTGCGCACAAGCAGTCTAGTTTGAACACTGTAAGACCCAAATATAATATTGACTCTTTTCTTGTGATTTCAACTCATTTTCAGCAGGCAACATGCATTTTCACTCATATTCAATCCCTGTAGTGATTTATTGATTCATCATCATTAGTATCAAGGATTGGCTGAAATTGTTCTTTTCTCGCCGAAATAAGGCTGTTTTGGCCACCAGCAGTCATGTTTTAACACTGTAAGACCCAAGTATCATTTTTACTCTTTTCTTGTGATTTCAGCTCATTTTCAGCAGGAAACATGCATTTTCACTCATATTCAATCCCTGTAGTGATTTATTGATTCATCATCATTAGTATCAAGGATTGGGTGAAATTGTTCTTCTCTCACCGAAATAAGGCTGTTTTGCGGACAAGCAGTCTAGTTTGAACACTGTAAGACCCAAATATAATATTGACTCTTTTCTTGTGATTTCAACTCATTTTCAGCAGGCAACATGCATTTTCACTCATATTCAATCCCTGTAGTGATTTATTGATTCATCATCATTAGTATCAAGGATTGGCTGAAATTGTTCTTTTCTCGCCGAAATAAGGCTGTTTTGGCCACCAGCAGTCATGTTTTAACACTGTAAGACCCAAGTATCATTTTTACTCTTTTCTTGTGATTTCAGCTCATTTTCAGCAGGAAACGTGCATTTTCACTCATATTCAATCCCTGTAGTGATTTATTGATTCATCATCATTAGTATCAAGGATTGGGTGAAATTGTTCTTCTCTCACCGAAATAAGGCTGTTTTGCGCACAAGCAGTCTAGTTTGAACACTGTAAGACCCAAATATAATATTGACTCTTTTCTTGTGATTTCAGCTCATTTTCAGCAGGAAACGTGCATTTTCACTCATATTCAATCCCTGTAGTGATTTATTGATTCATCATCATTAGTATCAAGGATTGGGTGAAATTGTTCTTCTCTCACCGAAATAAGGCTGTTTTGCGCACAAGCAGTCTAGTTTGAACACTGTAAGACCCAAATATAATATTGACTCTTTTCTTGTGATTTCAACTCATTTTCAGCAGGCAACATGCATTTTCACTCATATTCAATCCCTGTAGTGATTTATTGATTCATCATCATTAGTATCAAGGATTGGCTGAAATTGTTCTTTTCTCGCCGAAATAAGGCTGTTTTGGCCACCAGCAGTCATGTTTTAACACTGTAAGACCCAAGTATCATTTTTACTCTTTTCTTGTGATTTCAGCTCATTTTCAGCAGGAAACGTGCATTTTCACTCATATTCAATCCCTGTAGTGATTTATTGATTCATCATCATTAGTATCAAGGATTGGGTGAAATTGTTCTTCTCTCACCGAAATAAGGCTGTTTTGCGCACAAGCAGTCTAGTTTGAACACTGTAAGACCCAAATATAATATTGACTCTTTTCTTGTGATTTCAACTCATTTTCAGCAGGCAACATGCATTTTCACTCATATTCAATCCCTGTAGTGATTTATTGATTCATCATCATTAGTATCAAGGATTGGGTGAAATTGTTCTTCTCTCACCGAAATAAGGCTGTTTTGTGCACAAGCAGTCTAGTTTGAACACTGTAAGACCCAAATATAATATTGACTCTTTTCTTGTGATTTCAACTCATTTTCAGCAGGCAACATGCATTTTCACTCATATTCAATTCCTGTAGTGATTTATTGATTCATCATCATTAGTATCAAGGATTGGGTGAAATTGTTCTTCTCTCACCGAAATAAGGCTGTTTTGCGCACAAGTAGTCTAGTTTGAACACTGTAAGACCCAAATATAATATTGACTCTTTTCTTGTGATTTCAACTCATTTTCAGCAGGCAACATGCATTTTCATATTCAATCCCTGTAGTGATTTATTGGGTGAAATTGTTCTTCTCTCGCCGAAATAAGGCTGTTTTGCGCACAAGCAGTCTAGTTTGAACACTTTAAGACCCAAATATAATATTGACTCTTTTCTTGTGATTTCAACTCATTTTCAGCAGGCAACATGCATTTTCACTCATATTCAATCCCTGTAGTGATTTATTGATTCATCATCATTAGTATCAAGGATTGGCTGAAATTGTTCTTTTCTCGCCGAAATAAGGCTGTTTTGGCCACCAGCAGTCATGTTTTAACACTGTAAGACCCAAGTATCACTTTCATTCTTTTCTTGTGATTTCAGCTCATTTTCAGCAGGAAACGTGCATTTTCACTCATATTCAATCCCTGTAGTGATTTATTGATTCATCATCATTAGTATCAAGGATTGGGTGAAATTGTTCTTCTCTCACCGAAATAAGGCTGTTTTGCGCACAAGCAGTCTAGTTTGAACACTGTAAGACCCAAATATAATATTGACTCTTTTCTTGTGATTTCAACTCATTTTCAGCAGGCAACATGCATTTTCACTCATATTCAATCCCTGTAGTGATTTATTGATTCATCATCCTTAGTATCAAGGATTGGGTGAAATTGTTCTTCTCTCACCGAAATAAGGCTGTTTTGCGCACAAGCAGTCTAGTTTGAACACTGTAAGACCCAAATATAATATTGACTCTTTTCTTGTGATTTCAACTCATTTTCAGCAGGCAACATGCATTTTCACTCATATTCAATCCCTGTAGTGATTTATTGATTCATCATCATTAGTATCAAGGATTGGCTGAAATTGTTCTTTTCTCGCCGAAATAAGGCTGTTTTGGCCACCAGCAGTCATGTTTTAACACTGTAAGACCCAAGTATCATTTTTACTCTTTTCTTGTGATTTCAGCTCATTTTCAGCAGGAAACGTGCATTTTCACTCATATTCAATCCCTGTAGTGATTTATTGATTCATCATCATTAGTATCAAGGATTGGGTGAAATTGTTCTTCTCTCACCGAAATAAGGCTGTTTTGTGCACAAGCAGTCTAGTTTGAACACTATAAGACCCAAATATAATATTGACTCTTTTCTTGTGATTTCAACTCATTTTCAGCAGGCAACATGCATTTTCACTCATATTCAATTCCTGTAGTGATTTATTGATTCATCATCATTAGTATCAAGGATTGGGTGAAATTGTTCTTCTCTCACCGAAATAAGCTGTTTTGCGCACAAGCAGTCTAGTTTGAACACTGTAAGACCCAAATATAATATTGACTCATTTCTTGTGATTTCAACTCATTTTCAGCAGGCAACATGCATTTTCATATTCAATCCCTGTAGTGATTTATTGGGTGAAATTGTTCTTCTCTCGCCGAAATAAGGCTGTTTTGCGCACAAGCAGTCTAGTTTGAACACTGTAAGACCCAAATATAATATTGACTCTTTTCTTGTGATTTCAACTCATTTTCAGCAGGCAACATGCATTTTCACTCATATTCAATCCCTGTAGTGATTTATTGATTCATCATCATTAGTATCAAGGATTGGGTGAAATTGTTCTTCTCTCACCGAAATAAGGCTGTTTTGTGCACAAGCAGTCTAGTTTGAACACTGTAAGACCCAAATATAATATTGACTCTTTTCTTGTGATTTCAACTCATTTTCAGCAGGCAACATGCATTTTCACTCATATTCAATTCCTGTAGTGATTTATTGATTCATCATCATTAGTATCAAGGATTGGGTGAAATTGTTCTTCTCTCACCGAAATAAGGCTGTTTTGCGCACAAGCAGTCTAGTTTGAACACTGTAAGACCCAAATATAATATTGACTCTTTTCTTGTGATTTCAACTCATTTTCAGCAGGCAACATGCATTTTCATATTCAATCCCTGTAGTGATTTATTGAGTGAAATTGTTCTTCTCTCGCCGAAATAAGGCTGTTTTGCGCACAAGCAGTCTAGTTTGAACACTTTAAGACCCAAATATAATATTGACTCTTTTCTTGTGATTTCAACTCATTTTCAGCAGGCAACATGCATTTTCACTCATATTCAATCCCTGTAGTGATTTATTGATTCATCATCATTAGTATCAAGGATTGGCTGAAATTGTTCTTTTCTCGCCGAAATAAGGCTGTTTTGGCCACCAGCAGTCATGTTTTAACACTGTAAGACCCAAGTATCACTTTCATTCTTTTCTTGTGATTTCAGCTCATTTTCAGCAGGAAACGTGCATTTTCACTCATATTCAATCCCTGTAGTGATTTATTGATTCATCATCATTAGTATCAAGGATTGGGTGAAATTGTTCTTCTCTCACCGAAATAAGGCTGTTTTGCGCACAAGCAGTCTAGTTTGAACACTGTAAGACCCAAATATAATATTGACTCTTTTCTTGTGATTTCAACTCATTTTCAGCAGGCAACATGCATTTTCACTCATATTCAATCCCTGTAGTGATTTATTGATTCATCATCCTTAGTATCAAGGATTGGGTGAAATTGTTCTTCTCTCACCGAAATAAGGCTGTTTTGCGCACAAGCAGTCTAGTTTGAACACTGTAAGACCCAAATATAATATTGACTCTTTTCTTGTGATTTCAACTCATTTTCAGCAGGCAACATGCATTTTCACTCATATTCAATCCCTGTAGTGATTTATTGATTCATCATCATTAGTATCAAGGATTGGCTGAAATTGTTCTTTTCTCGCCGAAATAAGGCTGTTTTGGCCACCAGCAGTCATGTTTTAACACTGTAAGACCCAAGTATCATTTTTACTCTTTTCTTGTGATTTCAGCTCATTTTCAGCAGGAAACGTGCATTTTCACTCATATTCAATCCCTGTAGTGATTTATTGATTCATCATCATTAGTATCAAGGATTGGGTGAAATTGTTCTTCTCTCACCGAAATAAGGCTGTTTTGCGCACAAGCAGTCTAGTTTGAACACTGTAAGACCCAAATATAATATTGACTCTTTTCTTGTGATTTCAACTCATTTTCAGCAGGCAACATGCATTTTCAATCATATTCAATCCCTGTAGTGATTTATTGATTCATCATCATTAGTATCAAGGATTGGCTGAAATTGTTCTTTTCTCGCCGAAATAAGGCTGTTTTGGCCACCAGCAGTCATGTTTTAACACTGTAAGACCCAAGTATCATTTTTACTCTTTTCTTGTGATTTCAGCTCATTTTCAGCAGGAAACATGCATTTTCACTCATATTCAATCCCTGTAGTGATTTATTGATTCATCATCATTAGTATCAAGGATTGGGTGAAATTGTTCTTCTCTCACCGAAATAAGGCTGTTTTGCGGACAAGCAGTCTAGTTTGAACACTGTAAGACCCAAATATAATATTGACTCTTTTCTTGTGATTTCAACTCATTTTCAGCAGGCAACATGCATTTTCACTCATATTCAATCCCTGTAGTGATTTATTGATTCATCATCCTTAGTATCAAGGATTGGGTGAAATTGTTCTTCTCTCACCGAAATAAGGCTGTTTTGCGCACAAGCAGTCTAGTTTGAACACTGTAAGACCCAAATATAATATTGACTCTTTTCTTGTGATTTCAACTCATTTTCAGCAGGCAACATGCATTTTCACTCATATTCAATCCCTGTAGTGATTTATTGATTCATCATCATTAGTATCAAGGATTGGCTGAAATTGTTCTTTTCTCGCCGAAATAAGGCTGTTTTGGCCACCAGCAGTCATGTTTTAACACTGTAAGACCCAAGTATCATTTTTACTCTTTTCTTGTGATTTCAGCTCATTTTCAGCAGGAAACGTGCATTTTCACTCATATTCAATCCCTGTAGTGATTTATTGATTCATCATCATTAGTATCAAGGATTGGGTGAAATTGTTCTTCTCTCACCGAAATAAGGCTGTTTTGCGCACAAGCAGTCTAGTTTGAACACTGTAAGACCCAAATATAATATTGACTCTTTTCTTGTGATTTCAGCTCATTTTCAGCAGGAAACGTGCATTTTCACTCATATTCAATCCCTGTAGTGATTTATTGATTCATCATCATTAGTATCAAGGATTGGGTGAAATTGTTCTTCTCTCACCGAAATAAGGCTGTTTTGCGCACAAGCAGTCTAGTTTGAACACTGTAAGACCCAAATATAATATTGACTCTTTTCTTGTGATTTCAACTCATTTTCAGCAGGCAACATGCATTTTCACTCATATTCAATCCCTGTAGTGATTTATTGATTCATCATCATTAGTATCAAGGATTGGCTGAAATTGTTCTTTTCTCGCCGAAATAAGGCTGTTTTGGCCACCAGCAGTCATGTTTTAACACTGTAAGACCCAAGTATCATTTTTACTCTTTTCTTGTGATTTCAGCTCATTTTCAGCAGGAAACGTGCATTTTCACTCATATTCAATCCCTGTAGTGATTTATTGATTCATCATCATTAGTATCAAGGATTGGGTGAAATTGTTCTTCTCTCACCGAAATAAGGCTGTTTTGCGCACAAGCAGTCTAGTTTGAACACTGTAAGACCCAAATATAATATTGACTCTTTTCTTGTGATTTCAACTCATTTTCAGCAGGCAACATGCATTTTCACTCATATTCAATCCCTGTAGTGATTTATTGATTCATCATCATTAGTATCAAGGATTGGCTGAAATTGTTCTTTTCTCGCCGAAATAAGGCTGTTTTGCGCACAAGCAGTCTAGTTTGAACACTGTAAGACCCAAATATAATATTGACTCTTTTCTTGTGATTTCAACTCATTTTCAGCAGGCAACATGCATTTTCACTCATATTCAATCCCTGTAGTGATTTATTGATTCATCATCATTAGTATCAAGGATTGGGTGAAATTGTTCTTCTCTCACCGAAATAAGGCTGTTTTGCGCACAAGCAGTCTAGTTTGAACACTGTAAGACCCAAATATAATATTGACTCTTTTCTTGTGATTTCAACTCATTTTCAGCAGGCAACATGCATTTTCACTCATATTCAATCCCTGTAGTGATTTATTGATTCATCATCATTAGTATCAAGGATTGGCTGAAATTGTTCTTTTCTCGCCGAAATAAGGCTGTTTTGGCCACCAGCAGTCATGTTTTAACACTGTAAGACCCAAGTATCATTTTTACTCTTTTCTTGTGATTTCAGCTCATTTTCAGCAGGAAACGTGCATTTTCACTCATATTCAATCCCTGTAGTGATTTATTGATTCATCATCATTAGTATCAAGGATTGGGTGAAATTGTTCTTCTCTCACCGAAATAAGGCTGTTTTGCGCACAAGCAGTCTAGTTTGAACACTGTAAGACCCAAATATAATATTGACTCTTTTCTTGTGATTTCAGCTCATTTTCAGCAGGAAACGTGCATTTTCACTCATATTCAATCCCTGTAGTGATTTATTGATTCATCATCATTAGTATCAAGGATTGGGTGAAATTGTTCTTCTCTCACCGAAATAAGGCTGTTTTGCGCACAAGCAGTCTAGTTTGAACACTGTAAGACCCAAATATAATATTGACTCTTTTCTTGTGATTTCAACTCATTTTCAGCAGGCAACATGCATTTTCACTCATATTCAATCCCTGTAGTGATTTATTGATTCATCATCATTAGTATCAAGGATTGGCTGAAATTGTTCTTTTCTCGCCGAAATAAGGCTGTTTTGGCCACCAGCAGTCATGTTTTAACACTGTAAGACCCAAGTATCATTTTTACTCTTTTCTTGTGATTTCAGCTCATTTTCAGCAGGAAACGTGCATTTTCACTCATATTCAATCCCTGTAGTGATTTATTGATTCATCATCATTAGTATCAAGGATTGGGTGAAATTGTTCTTCTCTCACCGAAATAAGGCTGTTTTGCGCACAAGCAGTCTAGTTTGAACACTGTAAGACCCAAATATAATATTGACTCTTTTCTTGTGATTTCAACTCATTTTCAGCAGGCAACATGCATTTTCACTCATATTCAATCCCTGTAGTGATTTATTGATTCATCATCATTAGTATCAAGGATTGGCTGAAATTGTTCTTTTCTCGCCGAAATAAGGCTGTTTTGCGCACAAGCAGTCTAGTTTGAACACTGTAAGACCCAAATATAATATTGACTCTTTTCTTGTGATTTCAACTCATTTTCAGCAGGCAACATGCATTTTCACTCATATTCAATCCCTGTAGTGATTTATTGATTCATCATCATTAGTATCAAGGATTGGGTGAAATTGTTCTTCTCTCACCGAAATAAGGCTGTTTTGCGCACAAGCAGTCTAGTTTGAACACTGTAAGACCCAAATATAATATTGACTCTTTTCTTGTGATTTCAACTCATTTTCAGCAGGCAACATGCATTTTCACTCATATTCAATCCCTGTAGTGATTTATTGATTCATCATCATTAGTATCAAGGATTGGCTGAAATTGTTCTTTTCTCGCCGAAATAAGGCTGTTTTGGCCACCAGCAGTCATGTTTTAACACTGTAAGACCCAAGTATCATTTTTACTCTTTTCTTGTGATTTCAGCTCATTTTCAGCAGGAAACATGCATTTTCACTCATATTCAATCCCTGTAGTGATTTATTGATTCATCATCATTAGTATCAAGGATTGGGTGAAATTGTTCTTCTCTCACCGAAATAAGGCTGTTTTGCGCACAAGCAGCCTAGTTTGAACACTGTAAGACCCAAATATAATATTGACTCTTTTCTTGTGATTTCAACTCATTTTCAGCAGGCAACATGCATTTTCACTCATATTCAATCCCTGTAGTGATTTATTGATTCATCATCATTAGTATCAAGGATTGGCTGAAATTGTTCTTTTCTCGCCGAAATAAGGCTGTTTTGGCCACCAGCAGTCATGTTTTAACACTGTAAGACCCAAGTATCATTTTTACTATTTTCTTGTGATTTCAGCTCATTTTCAGCAGGAAACATGCATTTTCACTCATATTCAATCCCTGTAGTGATTTATTGATTCATCATCATTAGTATCAAGGATTGGGTGAAATTGTTCTTCTCTCACCGAAATAAGGCTGTTTTGCGGACAAGCAGTCTAGTTTGAACACTGTAAGACCCAAATATAATATTGACTCTTTTCTTGTGATTTCAACTCATTTTCAGCAGGAAACATGCATTTTCACTCATATTCAATCCCTGTAGTGATTTATTGATTCATCATCCTTAGTATCAAGGATTGGGTGAAATTGTTCTTCTCTCACCGAAATAAGGCTGTTTTGCGCACAAGCAGTCTAGTTTGAACACTGTAAGACCCAAATATAATATTGACTCTTTTCTTGTGATTTCAACTCATTTTCAGCAGGCAACATGCATTTTCACTCATATTCAATCCCTGTAGTGATTTATTGATTCATCATCATTAGTATCAAGGATTGGCTGAAATTGTTCTTTTCTCGCCGAAATAAGGCTGTTTTGGCCACCAGCAGTCATGTTTTAACACTGTAAGACCCAAGTATCATCTTTACTCTTTTCTTGTGATTTCAGCTCATTTTCAGCAGGAAACGTGCATTTTCACTCATATTCAATCCCTGTAGTGATTTATTGATTCATCATCATTAGTATCAAGGATTGGGTGAAATTGTTCTTCTCTCACCGAAATAAGGCTGTTTTGCGCACAAGCAGTCTAGTTTGAACACTGTAAGACCCAAATATAATATTGACTCTTTTCTTGTGATTTCAGCTCATTTTCAGCAGGAAACGTGCATTTTCACTCATATTCAATCCCTGTAGTGATTTATTGATTCATCATCATTAGTATCAAGGATTGGGTGAAATTGTTCTTCTCTCACCGAAATAAGGCTGTTTTGCGCACAAGCAGTCTAGTTTGAACACTGTAAGACCCAAATATAATATTGACTCTTTTCTTGTGATTTCAACTCATTTTCAGCAGGCAACATGCATTTTCACTCATATTCAATCCCTGTAGGGATTTATTGATTCATCATCATTAGTATCAAGGATTGGCTGAAATTGTTCTTTTCTCGCCGAAATAAGGCTGTTTTGGCCACCAGCAGTCATGTTTTAACACTGTAAGACCCAAGTATCATTTTTACTCTTTTCTTGTGATTTCAGCTCATTTTCAGCAGGAAACGTGCATTTTCACTCATATTCAATCCCTGTAGTGATTTATTGATTCATCATCATTAGTATCAAGGATTGGGTGAAATTGTTCTTCTCTCACCGAAATAAGGCTGTTTTGCGCACAAGCAGTCTAGTTTGAACACTGTAAGACCCAAATATAATATTGACTCTTTTCTTGTGATTTCAACTCATTTTCAGCAGGCAACATGCATTTTCACTCATATTCAATCCCTGTAGTGATTTATTGATTCATCATCATTAGTATCAAGGATTGGCTGAAATTGTTCTTTTCTCGCCGAAATAAGGCTGTTTTGGCCACCAGCAGTCATGTTTTAACACTGTAAGACCCAAGTATCATTTTTACTCTTTTCTTGTGATTTCAGCTCATTTTCAGCAGGAAACATGCATTTTCACTCATATTCAATCCCTGTAGTGATTTATTGATTCATCATCCTTAGTATCAAGGATTGGGTGAAATTGTTCTTCTCTCACCGAAATAAGGCTGTTTTGCGCACAAGCAGTCTAGTTTGAACACTGTAAGACCCAAATATAATATTGACTCTTTTCTTGTGATTTCAACTCATTTTCAGCAGGCAACATGCATTTTCACTCATATTCAATCCCTGTAGTGATTTATTGATTCATCATCATTAGTATCAAGGATTGGCTGAAATTGTTCTTTTCTCGCCGAAATAAGGCTGTTTTGGCCACCAGCAGTCATGTTTTAACACTGTAAGACCCAAGTATCATTTTTACTCTTTTCTTGTGATTTCAGCTCATTTTCAGCAGGAAACATGCATTTTCACTCATATTCAATCCCTGTAGTGATTTATTGATTCATCATCATTAGTATCAAGGATTGGGTGAAATTGTTCTTCTCTCACCGAAATAAGGCTGTTTTGCGCACAAGAAGTCTAGTTTGAACACTGTAAGACCCAAATATAATATTGACTCTTTTCTTGTGATTTCAACTCATTTTCAGCAGGCAACATGCATTTTCACTCATATTCAATCCCTGTAGTGATTTATTGATTCATCATCATTAGTATCAAGGATTGGGTGAAATTGTTCTTCTCTCACCGAAATAAGGCTGTTTTGCGCACAAGCAGTCTAGTTTGAACACTGTAAGACCCAAATATAATATTGACTCTTTTCTTGTGATTTCAACTCATTTTCAGCAGGCAACATGCATTTTCACTCATATTCAATCCCTGTAGTGATTTATTGATTCATCATCATTAGTATCAAGGATTGGCTGAAATTGTTCTTTTCTCGCCGAAATAAGGCTGTTTTGGCCACCAGCAGTCATGTTTTAACACTGTAAGACCCAAGTATCATTTTTACTCTTTTCTTGTGATTTCAGCTCATTTTCAGCAGGAAACATGCATTTTCACTCATATTCAATCCCTGTAGTGATTTATTGATTCATCATCATTAGTATCAAGGATTGGGTGAAATTGTTCTTCTCTCACCGAAATAAGGCTGTTTTGCGCACAAGCAGTCTAGTTTGAACACTGTAAGACCCAAATATAATATTGACTCTTTTCTTGTGATTTCAACTCATTTTCAGCAGGCAACGTGCATTTTCACTCATATTCAATCCCTGTAGTGATTTATTGATTCATCATCATTAGTATCAAGGATTGGCTGAAATTGTTCTTTTCTCGCCGAAATAAGGCTGTTTTGGCCACCAGCAGTCATGTTTTAACACTGTAAGACCCAAGTATCATTTTTACTATTTTCTTGTGATTTCAGCTCATTTTCAGCAGGAAACATGCATTTTCACTCATATTCAATCCCTGTAGTGATTTATTGATTCATCATCATTAGTATCAAGGATTGGGTGAAATTGTTCTTCTCTCGCCGAAATAAGGCTGTTTTGCGCACAAGCAGTCTAGTTTGAACACTTTAAGACCCAAATATAATATTGACTCTTTTCTTGTGATTTCAACTCATTTTCAGCAGGCAACATGCATTTTCACTCATATTCAATCCCTGTAGTGATTTATTGATTCATCATCATTAGTATCAAGGATTGGCTGAAATTGTTCTTTTCTCGCCGAAATAAGGCTGTTTTGGCCACCAGCAGTCATGTTTTAACACTGTAAGACCCAAGTATCATTTTTACTCTTTTCTTGTGATTTCAGCTCATTTTCAGCAGGAAACATGCATTTTCACTCATATTCAATCCCTGTAGTGATTTATTGATTCAGCATCATTAGTATCAAGGATTGGCTGAAATTGTTCTTTTCTCGCCGAAATAAGGCTGTTTTGGCCACCAGCAGTCATGTTTTAACACTGTAAGACCCAAGTATCATTTTTACTCTTTTCTTGTGATTTCAGCTCATTTTCAGCAGGAAACATGCATTTTCACTCATATTCAATCCCTGTAGTGATTTATTGATTCATCATCATTAGTATCAAGGATTGGGTGAAATTGTTCTTCTCTCACCGAAATAAGGCTGTTTTGCGCACAAGCAGTCTAGTTTGAACACTGTAAGACCCAAATATAATATTGACTCTTTTCTTGTGATTTCAACTCATTTTCAGCAGGCAACATGCATTTTCACTCATATTCAATCCCTGTAGTGATTTATTGATTCATCATCATTAGTATCAAGGATTGGCTGAAATTGTTCTTTTCTCGCCGAAATAAGGCTGTTTTGGCCACCAGCAGTCATGTTTTAACACTGTAAGACCCAAATATCATTTTAACTCTTTTCTTGTGATTTCAGCTCATTTTCAGCAGGAAACATGCATTTTCACTCATATTCAATCCCTGTAGTGATTTATTGATTCATCATCATTAGTATCAAGGATTGGCTGAAATTGTTCTTTTCTCTCCGAAATAAGGCTGTTTTGGCCACCAGCAGTCATGTTTTAACACTGTAAGACCCAAGTATCATTTTTACTATTTTCTTGTGATTTCAGCTCATTTTCAGCAGGAAACATGCATTTTCACTCATATTCAATCCCTGTAGTGATTTATTGATTCATCATCATTAGTATCAAGGATTGGGTGAAATTGTTCTTCTCTCGCCGAAAAAAGGCTGTTTTGCGCACAAGCAGTCTAGTTTGAACACTGTAAGACCCAAATATAATATTGACTCTTTTCTTGTGATTTCAACTCATTTTCAGCAGGCAACATGCATTTTCACTCATATTCAATCCCTGTAGTGATTTATTGATTCATCATCATTAGTATCAAGGATTGGGTGAAATTGTTCTTCTCTCACCGAAATAAGGCTGTTTTGCGCACAAGCAGTCTAGTTTGAACACTGTAAGACCCAAATATAATATTGACTCTTTTCTTGTGATTTCAACTCATTTTCAGCAGGCAACATGCATTTTCACTCATATTCAATACCTGTAGTGATTTATTGATTCATCATCATTAGTATCAAGGATTGGCTGAAATTGTTCTTTTCTCGCCGAAATAAGGCTGTTTTGGCCACCAGCAGTCATGTTTTAACACTGTAAGACCCAAGTATCATTTTTACTCTTTTCTTGTGATTTCAGCTCATTTTCAGCAGGAAACATGCATTTTCACTCATATTCAATCCCTGTAGTGATTTATTGATTCATCATCATTAGTATCAAGGATTGGGTGAAATTGTTCTTCTCTCACCAAAATAAGGCTGTTTTGCGCACAAGCAGTCTAGTTTGAACACTGTAAGACCCAAATATAATATTGACTCTTTTCTTGTGATTTCAACTCATTTTCAGCAGGCAAAATGCATTTTCACTCATATTCAATCCCTGTAGTGATTTATTGATTCATCATCATTAGTATCAAGGATTGGCTGAAATTGTTCTTTTCTCGCCGAAATAAGGCTGTTTTGGCCACCAGCAGTCATGTTTTAACACTGTAAGACCCAAATATAATATTGACTCTTTTCTTGTGATTTCAACTCATTTTCAGCAGGCAACATGCATTTTCACTCATATTCAATCCCTGTAGTGATTTATTGATTCATCATCATTAGTATCAAGGATTGGCTGAAATTGTTCTTCTCTCGCCGAAATAAGGCTGTTTTGCGCACAAGCAGTCTAGTTTGAACACTGTAAGACCCAAATATAATATTGACTCTTTTCTTGTGATTTCAACTCATTTTCAGCAGGCAACATGCATTTTCACTCATATTCAATCCCTGTAGTGATTTATTGATTCATCATCATTAGTATCAAGGATTGGGTGAAATTGTTCTTCTCTCACCGAAATAAGGCTGTTTTGCGCACAAGCAGTCTAGTTTGAACACTGTAAGACCCAAATATAATATTGACTCTTTTCTTGTGATTTCAACTCATTTTCAGCAGGCAACATGCATTTTCACTCATATTCAATCCCTGTAGTGATTTATTGATTCATCATCATTAGTATCAAGGATTGGCTGAAATTGTTCTTTTCTCGCCGAAATAAGGCTGTTTTGGCCACCAGCAGTCATGTTTTAACACTGTAAGACCCAAGTATCATTTTTACTATTTTCTTGTGATTTCAGCTCATTTTCAGCAGGAAACATGCATTTTCACTCATATTCAATCCCTGTAGTGATTTATTGATTCATCATCATTAGTATCAAGGATTGGCTGAAATTGTTCTTTTCTCGCCGAAATAAGGCTGTTTTGGCCACCAGCAGTCATGTTTTAACACTGTAAGACCCAAGTATCATTTTTACTCTTTTCTTGTGATTTCAGCTCATTTTCAGCAGGAAACATGCATTTTCACTCATATTCAATCCTTGTAGTGATTTATTGATTCATCATCATTAGTATCAAGGATTGGGTGAAATTGTTCTTCTCTCGCCGAAATAAGGCTGTTTTGCGCACAAGCAGTCTAGTTTGAACACTTTAAGACCCAAATATAATATTGACTCTTTTCTTGTGATTTCAACTCATTTTCAGCAGGCAACATGCATTTTCACTCATATTCAATCCTGTAGTGATTTATTGATTCATCATCATTAGTATCAAGGATTGGCTGAAATTGTTCTTTTCTCGCCGAAATAAGGCTGTTTTGGCCACCAGCAGTCATGTTTTAACACTGTAAGACCCAAGTATCATTTTACTCTTTTCTTGTGATTTCATCTCATTTTCAGCAGGAACATGCATTTTCACTCATATTCAATCCCTGTAGTGATTTATTGATTCATCATCATTAGTATCAAGGATTGGGTGAAATTGTTCTTCTCTCACCGAAATAAGGCTGTTTTGCGCACAAGCAGTCTAGTTTGAACACTGTAAGACCCAAATATAATATTGACTCTTTTCTTGTGATTTCAACTCATTTTCAGCAGGCAACATGCATTTTCACTCATATTCAATCCCTGTAGTGATTTATTGATTCATCATCATTAGTATCAAGGATTGGCTGAAATTGTTCTTCTCTCGCCGAAATAAGGCTGTTTTGCGCACAAGCAGTCTAGTTTGAACACTGTAAGACCCAAATATAATATTGACTCTTTTCTTGTGATTTCAACTCATTTTCAGCAGGCAACATGCATTTTCACTCATATTCAATCCCTGTAGTGATTTATTGATTCATCATCATTAGTATCAAGGATTGGCTGAAATTGTTCTTTTCTCGCCGAAATAAGGCTGTTTTGGCCACCAGCAGTCTAGTTTGAACACTGTAAGACCCAAATATAATATTGACTCTTTTCTTGTGATTTCAACTCATTTTCAGCAGGCAACATGCATTTTCACTCATATTCAATCCCTGTAGTGATTTATTGATTCATCATCATTAGTATCAAGGATTGGCTGAAATTGTTCTTTTCTCGCGAAATAAGGCTGTTTTGGCCACCAGCAGTCATGTTTTAACACTGTAAGACCCAAGTATCATTTTTACTCTTTTCTTGTGATTTCAGCTCATTTTCAGCAGGAAACATGCATTTTCACTCATATTCAATCCCTGTAGTGATTTATTGATTCATCATCATTAGTATCAAGGATTGGGTGAAATTGTTCTTCTCTCGCCGAAATAAGGCTGTTTTGCGCACAAGCAGTCTAGTTTGAACACTGTAAGACCCAAATATAATATTGACTCTTTTCTTGTGATTTCAACTCATTTTCAGCAGGCAACATGCATTTTCACTCATATTCAATCCCTGTAGTGATTTATTGATTCATCATCATTAGTATCAAGGATTGGCTGAAATTGTTCTTTTCTCGCCGAAATAAGGCTGTTTTGGCCACCAGCAGTCATGTTTTAACACTGTAAGACCCAAGTATCATTTTTACTCTTTTCTTGTGATTTCAGCTCATTTTCAGCAGGAAACATGCATTTTCACTCATATTCAATCCCTGTAGTGATTTATTGATTCAGCATCATTAGTATCAAGGATTGGCTGAAATTGTTCTTTTCTCGCCGAAATAAGGCTGTTTTGGCCACCAGCAGTCTTGTTTTAACACTGTAAGACCCAAGTATCATTTTTACTCTTTTCTTGTGATTTCAGCTCATTTTCAGCAGGAAACATGCATTTTCACTCATATTCAATCCTGTAGTGATTTATTGATTCATCATCATTAGTATCAAGGATTGGGTGAAATTGTTCTTCTCTCACCGAAATAAGGCTGTTTTGCGCACAAGCAGTCTAGTTTGAACACTGTAAGACCCAAATATAATATTGACTCTTTTCTTGTGATTTCAACTCATTTTCAGCAGGCAACATGCATTTTCACTCATATTCAATCCCTGTAGTGATTTATTGATTCATCATCATTAGTATCAAGGATTGGCTGAAATTGTTCTTTTCTCGCCGAAATAAGGCTGTTTTGGCCACCAGCAGTCATGTTTTAACACTGTAAGACCCAAATATCATTTTACTCTTTTCTTGTGATTTCAGCTCATTTTCAGCAGGAAACATGCATTTTCACTCATATTCAATCCCTGTAGTGATTTATTGATTCATCATCATTAGTATCAAGGATTGGCTGAAATTGTTCTTTTCTCTCCGAAATAAGGCTGTTTTGGCCACCAGCAGTCATGTTTTAACACTGTAAGACCCAAGTATCATTTTTACTATTTTCTTGTGATTTCAGCTCATTTTCAGCAGGAAACATGCATTTTCACTCATATTCAATCCTGTAGTGATTTATTGATTCATCATCATTAGTATCAAGGATTGGGTGAAATTGTTCTTCTCTCGCCCGAAAATAAGGCTGTTTTGCGCACAAGCAGTCTAGTTTGAACACTGTAAGACCCAAATATAATATTGACTCTTTTCTTGTGATTTCAACTCATTTTCAGCAGGCAACATGCATTTTCACTCATATTCAATCCTGTAGTGATTTATTGATTCATCATCATTAGTATCAAGGATTGGGTGAAATTGTTCTTCTCTCACCGAAATAAGGCTGTTTTGCGCACAAGCAGTCTAGTTTGAACACTGTCAGACCCAAATATAATATTGACTCTTTTCTTGTGATTTCAACTCATTTTCAGCAGGCAACATGCATTTTCACTCATATTCAATACCTGTAGTGATTTATTGATTCATCATCATTAGTATCAAGGATTGGCTGAAATTGTTCTTTCTCGCCGAAATAAGGCTGTTTTGGCCACCAGCAGTCATGTTTTAACACTGTAAGACCCAAGTATCATTTTACTCTTTTCTTGTGATTTCAGCTCATTTTCAGCAGGAAACATGCATTTTCACTCATATTCAATCCCTGTAGTGATTTATTGATTCATCATCATTAGTATCAAGGATTGGGTGAAATTGTTCTTCTCTCACCGAAATAAGGCTGTTTTGCGCACAAGCAGTCTAGTTTGAACACTGTAAGACCCAATATAATATTGACTCTTTTCTTGTGATTTCAACTCATTTTCAGCAGGCAACATGCATTTTCACTCATATTCAATCCCTGTAGTGATTTATTGATTCATCATCATTAGTATCAAGGATTGGCTGAAATTGTTCTTTCTCGCCGAAATAAGGCTGTTTTGGCCACCAGCAGTCTAGTTTTAACACTGTAAGACCCAAATATAATATTGACTCTTTTCTTGTGATTTCAACTCATTTTCAGCAGGCAACATGCATTTTCACTCATATTCAATCCTGTAGTGATTTATTGATTCATCATCATTAGTATCAAGGATTGGCTGAAATTGTTCTTCTCTCGCCGAAATAAGGCTGTTTTGCGCACAAGCAGTCTAGTTTGAACACTGTAAGACCCAAATATAATATTGACTCTTTTCTTGTGATTTCAACTCATTTTCAGCAGGCAACATGCATTTTCACTCATATTCAATCCTGTAGTGATTTATTGATTCATCATCATTAGTATCAAGGATTGGGCTGAAATTGTTCTTCTCTCGCCGAAATAAGGCTGTTTTGCGCACCAGCAGTCTAGTTTGAACACTGTAAGACCCAAATATAATATTGACTCTTTTCTTGTGATTTCAACTCATTTTCAGCAGGCAACATGCATTTTCACTCATATTCAATCCCTGTAGTGATTTATTGATTCATCATCATTAGTATCAAGGATTGGCTGAAATTGTTCTTTTCTCGCCGAAATAAGGCTGTTTTGGCCACAGCAGTCATGTTTTAACACTGTAAGACCCAAGTATCATTTTTACTCTTTTCTTGTGATTTCAGCTCATTTTCAGCAGGAAACATGCATTTTCACTCATATTCAATCCCTGTAGTGATTTATTGATTCATCATCATTAGTATCAAGGATTGGTGAAATTGTTCTTCTTCACCGAAATAAGGCTGTTTTGCGCACAAGCAGTCTAGTTTGAACACTGTAAGACCCAATATATATTGACTCTTTTCTTGTGATTTCAACTCATTTCAGCAGGCAACATGCATTTTCACTCATATTCAATCCCTGTAGTGATTTATTGATTCATCATCATTAGTATCAAGGATTGGCTGAAATTGTTCTTCTCTCGCCGAAATAAGGCTGTTTTGCGCCACAAGCAGTCTAGTTTGAACACTGTAAGACCAAATATAATATTGACTCTTTTCTTGTGATTTCAACTCATTTTCAGCAGGCAACATGCATTTTCACTCATATTCAATCCCTGTAGTGATTTATTGATTCATCATCATTAGTATCAGGATTGGCTGAAATTGTTCTTTCTCTCGCCGAAATAAGGCTGTTTTGGCCACCAGCAGTCTAGTTTGAACACTGTAAGACCCAAATATAATATTGACTCTTTTCTTGTGATTTCAACTCATTTTCAGCAGGCAACATGCATTTTCACTCATATTCAATCCTGTAGTGATTTATTGATTCATCATCATTAGTATCAAGGATTGGCTGAAATTGTTCTTTTCTCGCCGAAATAAGGCTGTTTTGGCCACCAGCAGTCATGTTTTAACACTGTAAGACCCAAGTATCATTTTTACTCTTTTCTTGTGATTTCAGCTCATTTTCAGCAGGAAACATGCATTTTCACTTCATCATTC
>NW_026739066.1:0-41125 GCF_030273125.1 Centropristis striata
CAGGAAACATGCATTTTGACTGATATTCAATCCCTGTAGTGATTTATTGATTCATCATCATTAGTTTGAATGATTGACTTGAATTGTTCTTCTCTCGCCGAAATAAGGCTGTTTTTGCCAGAAGCAGTCATGTTTTAACACTGTAAGACCCAAATATCATTTGGACTCTTTTCTTGTGATTTCAACTCATTAAAAGCAGGAAACATGCATTTTGACTGATATTCAATCCCTGTAGTGATTTATTGATTCATCATCATTAGTTTGAATGATTGACTTGAATTGTTCTTCTCTCGCCGAAATAAGGCTGTTTTTGCCAGAAGCAGTCATGTTTTAACACTGTAAGACCCAAATATCATTTGGACACTTTTCTTGTGATTTCAACTCATTAAAAGCAGGAAACATGCATTTTGACTGATATTCAAACCCTGTAGTGATTTATTGATTCATCATCATTAGTTTGAATGATTGACTTGAATTGTTCTTCTCTCGCCGAAATAAGGCTGTTTTTGCCAGAAGCAGTCATGTTTTAACACTGTAAGACCCAAATATCATTTGGACTCTTTTCTTGTGATTTCAACTCATAAAAGCAGGAAACATGCAATTTGACTGATATTCAATCCCTGTAGTGATTTATTGATTCATCATCATTAGTATGAATGATTGGCTTGAATTGTTCTTCTCTCGCCGAAATAAGGCTGTTTTTGCCAGAAGCAGTCATGTTTTAATACTGTAAGACACAAATATCATTTGGACTCTTCTTGTGATTTCTTCTTTAGTTTCTTGTGATTTCAACTCATTAAAAGCAGGAAACATGCATTTTGACTGATATTCAATCCCTGTAGTGATTTATTGATTCATCATCATTAGTTTGAATGATTGACTTGAATTGTTCTTCTCTCGCCGAAATAAGGCTGTTTTTGCCAGAAGCAGTCATGTTTTAACACTGTAAGACCCAAATATCATTTGGACTCTTTTCTTGTGATTTCAACTCATTAAAAGCAGGAAACATGCATTTTGATTGACTTTCAATCCCTGTAGTGATTTATTGATTCATCATCATTAGTTTGAATGATTGGCTTGAATTGTTCTTCTCTCGCCGAAATAAGGCTGTTTTTGCCAGAAGCAGTCATGTTTTAACACTGTAAGACCCAAATATCATTTGGACACTTTTCTTGTGATTTCAACTCATTAAAAGCAGGAAACATGCATTTTGACTGATATTCAATCCCTGTAGTGATTTATTGATTCATCATCATTAGTATGAATGATTGGCTTGAATTGTTCTTCTCTCGCCGAAATAAGGCTGTTTTTGCCAGAAGCAGTCATGTTTTAATACTGTAAGACACAAATATCATTTGGACTCTTTTCTTGTGATTTCAACTCATTAAAAGCAGGAAACATGCATTTTGACTGATATTCAATCCCTGTAGTGATTTATTGATTCATCATCATTAGTTTGAATGATTGACTTGAATTGTTCTTCTCTCGCCGAAATAAGGCTGTTTTTGCCAGAAGCAGTCATGTTTTAATACTGTAAGACACAAATATCATTTGGACTCTTTTCTTGTGATTTCAACTCATTAAAAGCAGGAAACATGCATTTTGACTGATATTCAATCCCTGTAGTGATTTATTGATTCATCATCATTAGTATGAATGATTGGCTTGAATTGTTCTTCTCTCGCCGAAATAAGGCTGTTTTTGCCAGAAGCAGTCATGTTTTAATACTGTAAGACACAAATATCATTTGGACTCTTTTCTTGTGATTTCAACTCATTAAAAGCAGGAAACATGCATTTTGACTGATATTCAATCCCTGTAGTGATTTATTGATTCATCATCATTAGTTTGAATGATTGACTTGAATTGTTCTTCTCTCGCCGAAATAAGGCTGTTTTTGCCAGATGCAGTCATGTTTTAACACTGTAAGACCCAAATATCATTTGGACTCTTTTCTTGTGATTTCAACTCATTAAAAGCAGGAAACATGCATTTTGACTGATATTCAATCCCTGTAGTGATTTATTGATTCATCATCATTAGTTTGAATGATTGACTTGAATTGTTCTTCTCTCGCCGAAATAAGGCTGTTTTTGCCAGAAGCAGTCATGTTTTAACACTGTAAGACCCAAATATCATTTGGACACTTTTCTTGTGATTTCAACTCATTAAAAGCAGGAAACATGCATTTTGACTGATATTCAATCCCTGTAGTGATTTATTGATTCATCATCATTAGTTTGAATGATTGACTTGAATTGTTCTTCTCTCGCCGAAATAAGGCTGTTTTTGCCAGAAGCAGTCATGTTTTAACACTGTAAGACCCAAATATCATTTGGACTCTTTTCTTGTGATTTCAACTCATTAAAAGCAGGAAACATGCAATTTGACTGATATTCAATCCCTGTAGTGATTTATTGATTAATCATCATTAGTATGAATGATTGGCTTGAATTGTTCTTCTCTCGCCGAAATAAGGCTGTTTTTGCCAGAAGCAGTCATGTTTTAATACTGTAAGACACAAATATCATTTGGACTCTTCTTGTGATTTCTTCTTTAGTTTCTTGTGATTTCAACTCATTAAAAGCAGGAAACATGCATTTTGACTGATATTCAATCCCTGTAGTGATTTATTGATTCATCATCATTAGTTTGAATGATTGACTTGAATTGTTCTTCTCTCGCCGAAATAAGGCTGTTTTTGCCAGAAGCAGTCATGTTTTAACACTGTAAGACCCAAATATCATTTGGACTCTTTTCTTGTGATTTCAACTCATTAAAAGCAGGAAACATGCATTTTGATTGACATTCAATCCCTGTAGTGATTTATTGATTCATCATCATTAGTTTGAATGATTGGCTTGAATTGTTCTTCTCTCGCCGAAATAAGGCTGTTTTTGCCAGAAGCAGTCATGTTTTAACACTGTAAGACCCAAATATCATTTGGACTCTTTTCTTGTGATTTCAACTCATTAAAAGCAGGAAACATGCATTTTGACTGATATTCAATCCCTGTAGTGATTTATTGATTCATCATCATTAGTATGAATGATTGGCTTGAATTGTTGTTCTCTCGCCGAAATAAGGCTGTTTTTGCCAGAAGCAGTCATGTTTTAATACTGTAAGACACAAATATCATTTGGACTCTTTTCTTGTGATTTCAGCTCAATAAAAGCAGGAAACATGCATTTTGACTGATATTCAATCCCTGTAGTGATTTATTGATTCATCATCATTAGTATGAATGATTGGCTTGAATTGTTCTTCTCTCGCCGAAATAAGGCTGTTTTTGCCAGAAGCAGTCATGTTTTAACACTGTAAGACCCAAATATCATTTGGACACTTTTCTTGTGATTTCAACTCATTAAAAGCAGGAAACATGCATTTTGACTGATATTCAATCCCTGTAGTGATTTATTGATTCATCATCATTAGTTTGAATGATTGACTTGAATTGTTCTTCTCTCGCCGAAATAAGGCTGTTTTTGCCAGAAGCAGTCATGTTTTAACACTGTAAGACCCAAATATCATTTGGACTCTTTTCTTGTGATTTCAACTCATTAAAAGCAGGAAACATGCATTTTGACTGATATTCAATCCCTGTAGTGATTTATTGATTCATCATCATTAGTATGAATGATTGGCTTGAATTGTTCTTCTCTCGCCGAAATAAGGCTGTTTTTGCCAGAAGCAGTCATGTTTTAATACTGTAAGACACAAATATCATTTGGACTCTTCTTGTGATTTCTTCTTTAGTTTCTTGTGATTTCAACTCATTAAAAGCAGGAAACATGCATTTTGACTGATATTCAATCCCTGTAGTGATTTATTGATTCATCATCATTAGTTTGAATGATTGACTTGAATTGTTCTTCTCTCGCCGAAATAAGGCTGTTTTTGCCAGAAGCAGTCATGTTTTAACACTGTAAGACCCAAATATCATTTGGACTCTTTTCTTGTGATTTCAACTCATTAAAAGCAGGAAACATGCATTTTGATTGACTTTCAATCCCTGTAGTGATTTATTGATTCATCATCATTAGTTTGAATGATTGGCTTGAATTGTTCTTCTCTCGCCGAAATAAGGCTGTTTTTGCCAGAAGCAGTCATGTTTTAACACTGTAAGACCCAAATATCATTTGGACACTTTTCTTGTGATTTCAACTCATTAAAAGCAGGAAACATGCATTTTGACTGATATTCAATCCCTGTAGTGATTTATTGATTCATCATCATTAGTATGAATGATTGGCTTGAATTGTTCTTCTCTCGCCGAAATAAGGCTGTTTTTGCCAGAAGCAGTCATGTTTTAATACTGTAAGACACAAATATCATTTGGACTCTTTTCTTGTGATTTCAACTCATTAAAAGCAGGAAACATGCATTTTGACTGATATTCAATCCCTGTAGTGATTTATTGATTCATCATCATTAGTTTGAATGATTGACTTGAATTGTTCTTCTCTCGCCGAAATAAGGCTGTTTTTGCCAGAAGCAGTCATGTTTTAATACTGTAAGACACAAATATCATTTGGACTCTTTTCTTGTGATTTCAACTCATTAAAAGCAGGAAACATGCATTTTGACTGATATTCAATCCCTGTAGTGATTTATTGATTCATCATCATTAGTATGAATGATTGGCTTGAATTGTTCTTCTCTCGCCGAAATAAGGCTGTTTTTGCCAGAAGCAGTCATGTTTTAATACTGTAAGACACAAATATCATTTGGACTCTTTTCTTGTGATTTCAACTCATTAAAAGCAGGAAACATGCATTTTGACTGATATTCAATCCCTGTAGTGATTTATTGATTCATCATCATTAGTTTGAATGATTGACTTGAATTGTTCTTCTCTCGCCGAAATAAGGCTGTTTTTGCCAGATGCAGTCATGTTTTAACACTGTAAGACCCAAATATCATTTGGACTCTTTTCTTGTGATTTCAACTCATTAAAAGCAGGAAACATGCATTTTGACTGATATTCAATCCCTGTAGTGATTTATTGATTCATCATCATTAGTTTGAATGATTGACTTGAATTGTTCTTCTCTCGCCGAAATAAGGCTGTTTTTGCCAGAAGCAGTCATGTTTTAACACTGTAAGACCCAAATATCATTTGGACACTTTTCTTGTGATTTCAACTCATTAAAAGCAGGAAACATGCATTTTGACTGATATTCAATCCCTGTAGTGATTTATTGATTCATCATCATTAGTTTGAATGATTGACTTGAATTGTTCTTCTCTCGCCGAAATAAGGCTGTTTTTGCCAGAAGCAGTCATGTTTTAACACTGTAAGACCCAAATATCATTTGGACTCTTTTCTTGTGATTTCAACTCATTAAAAGCAGGAAACATGCAATTTGACTGATATTCAATCCCTGTAGTGATTTATTGATTAATCATCATTAGTATGAATGATTGGCTTGAATTGTTCTTCTCTCGCCGAAATAAGGCTGTTTTTGCCAGAAGCAGTCATGTTTTAATACTGTAAGACACAAATATCATTTGGACTCTTCTTGTGATTTCTTCTTTAGTTTCTTGTGATTTCAACTCATTAAAAGCAGGAAACATGCATTTTGACTGATATTCAATCCCTGTAGTGATTTATTGATTCATCATCATTAGTTTGAATGATTGACTTGAATTGTTCTTCTCTCGCCGAAATAAGGCTGTTTTTGCCAGAAGCAGTCATGTTTTAACACTGTAAGACCCAAATATCATTTGGACTCTTTTCTTGTGATTTCAACTCATTAAAAGCAGGAAACATGCATTTTGATTGACATTCAATCCCTGTAGTGATTTATTGATTCATCATCATTAGTTTGAATGATTGGCTTGAATTGTTCTTCTCTCGCCGAAATAAGGCTGTTTTTGCCAGAAGCAGTCATGTTTTAACACTGTAAGACCCAAATATCATTTGGACTCTTTTCTTGTGATTTCAACTCATTAAAAGCAGGAAACATGCATTTTGACTGATATTCAATCCCTGTAGTGATTTATTGATTCATCATCATTAGTATGAATGATTGGCTTGAATTGTTGTTCTCTCGCCGAAATAAGGCTGTTTTTGCCAGAAGCAGTCATGTTTTAATACTGTAAGACACAAATATCATTTGGACTCTTTTCTTGTGATTTCAGCTCAATAAAAGCAGGAAACATGCATTTTGACTGATATTCAATCCCTGTAGTGATTTATTGATTCATCATCATTAGTATGAATGATTGGCTTGAATTGTTCTTCTCTCGCCGAAATAAGGCTGTTTTTGCCAGAAGCAGTCATGTTTTAACACTGTAAGACCCAAATATCATTTGGACACTTTTCTTGTGATTTCAACTCATTAAAAGCAGGAAACATGCATTTTGACTGATATTCAATCCCTGTAGTGATTTATTGATTCATCATCATTAGTTTGAATGATTGACTTGAATTGTTCTTCTCTCGCCGAAATAAGGCTGTTTTTGCCAGAAGCAGTCATGTTTTAACACTGTAAGACCCAAATATCATTTGGACTCTTTTCTTGTGATTTCAACTCATTAAAAGCAGGAAACATGCATTTTGACTGATATTCAATCCCTGTAGTGATTTATTGATTCATCATCATTAGTATGAATGATTGGCTTGAATTGTTCTTCTCTCGCCGAAATAAGGCTGTTTTTGCCAGAAGCAGTCATGTTTTAATACTGTGAGACACAAATATCATTTGGACTCTTTTCTTGTGATTTCAACTCATTAAAAGCAGGAAACATGCATTTTGACTGATATTCAATCCCTGTAGTGATTTATTGATTCATCATCATTAGTTTGAATGATTGACTTGAATTGTTCTTCTCTCGCCGAAATAAGGCTGTTTTTGCCAGAAGCAGTCATGTTTTAATACTGTAAGACACAAATATCATTTGGACTCTTTTCTTGTGATTTCAACTCATTAAAAGCAGGAAACATGCATATTGACTGATATTCAATCCCTGTAGTGATTTATTGATTCATCATCATTAGTTTGAATGATTGACTTGAATTGTTCTTTTCTCGCCGAAATAAGGCTGTTTTTGCCAGAAGCAGTCATGTTTTAACACTGTAAGACCCAAATATCATTTGGACTCTTTTCTTGTGATTTCAACTCATTAAAAGCAGGAAACATGCATTTTGACTGATATTCAATCCCTGTAGTGATTTATTGATTCATCATCATTAGTATGAATGATTGGCTTGAATTGTTCTTCTCTCGCCGAAATAAGGCTGTTTTTGCCAGAAGCAGTCATGTTTTAATACTGTAAGACACAAATATCATTTGGACTCTTTTCTTGTGATTTCAACTCATTAAAAGCAGGAAACATGCATTTTGACTGATATTCAATCCCTGTAGTGATTTATTGATTCATCATCATTAGTATGAATGATTGGCTTGAATTGTTCTTCTCTCGCCGAAATAAGGCTGTTTTTGCCAGAAGCAGTCATGTTTTAATACTGTAAGACACAAATATCATTTGGACTCTTTTCTTGTGATTTCAACTCATTAAAAGCAGGAAACATGCATTTTGACTGATATTCAATCCCTGTAGTGATTTATTGATTCATCATCATTAGTTTGAATGATTGACTTGAATTGTTCTTCTCTCGCCGAAATAAGGCTGTTTTTGCCAGAAGCAGTCATGTTTTAACACTGTAAGACCCAAATATCATTTGGACTCTTTTCTTGTGATTTGAACTCATTAAAAGCAGGAAACATGCAATTTGACTGATATTCAATCCCTGTAGTGATTTATTGATTCATCATCATTAGTATGAATGATTGGCTTGAATTGTTCTTCTCTCGCCGAAATAAGGCTGTTTTTGCCAGAAGCAGTCATGTTTTAATACTGTAAGACACAAATATCATTTGGACTCTTCTTGTGATTTCTTCTTTAGTTTCTTGTGATTTCAACTCATTAAAAGCAGGAAACATGCATTTTGACTGATATTCAATCCCTGTAGTGATTTATTGATTCATCATCATTAGTTTGAATGATTGACTTGAATTGTTCTTCTCTCGCCGAAATAAGGCTGTTTTTGCCAGAAGCAGTCATGTTTTAACACTGTAAGACCCAAATATCATTTGGACTCTTTTCTTGTGATTTCAACTCATTAAAAGCAGGAAACATGCATTTTGATTGACATTCAATCCCTGTAGTGATTTATTGATTCATCATCATTAGTTTGAATGATTGGCTTGAATTGTTCTTCTCTCGCCGAAATAAGGCTGTTTTTGCCAGAAGCAGTCATGTTTTAACACTGTAAGACCCAAATATCATTTGGACACTTTTCTTGTGATTTCAACTCATTAAAAGCAGGAAACATGCATTTTGACTGATATTCAATCCCTGTAGTGATTTATTGATTCATCATCATTAGTATGAATGATTGGCTTGAATTGTTGTTCTCTCGCCGAAATAAGGCTGTTTTTGCCAGAAGCAGTCATGTTTTAATACTGTAAGACACAAATATCATTTGGACTCTTTTCTTGTGATTTCAACTCATTAAAAGCAGGAAACATGCATTTTGACTGATATTCAATCCCTGTAGTGATTTATTGATTCATCATCATTAGTTTGAATGATTGACTTGAATTGTTCTTCTCTCGCCGAAATAAGGCTGTTTTTGCCAGAAGCAGTCATGTTTTAATACTGTAAGACACAAATATCATTTGGACTCTTTTCTTGTGATTTCAACTCATTAAAAGCAGGAAACATGCATTTTGACTGATATTCAATCCCTGTAGTGATTTATTGATTCATCATCATTAGTATGAATGATTGGCTTGAATTGTTCTTCTCTCGCCGAAATAAGGCTGTTTTTGCCAGAAGCAGTCATGTTTTAATACTGTAAGACACAAATATCATTTGGACTCTTTTCTTATGATTTCAACTCATTAAAAGCAGGAAACATGCATTTTGACTGATATTCAATCCCTGTAGTGATTTATTGATTCATCATCATTAGTTTGAATGATTGACTTGAATTGTTCTTCTCTCGCCGAAATAAGGCTGTTTTTGCCAGAAGCAGTCATGTTTTAACACTGTAAGACCCAAATATCATTTGGACTCTTTTCTTGTGATTTCAACTCATTAAAAGCAGGAAACATGCATTTTGACTGATATTCAATCCCTGTAGTGATTTATTGATTCATCATCATTAGTTTGAATGATTGACTTGAATTGTTCTTCTCTCGCCGAAATAAGGCTGTTTTTGCCAGAAGCAGTCATGTTTTAACACTGTAAGACCCAAATATCATTTGGACACTTTTCTTGTGATTTCAACTCATTAAAAGCAGGAAACATGCATTTTGACTGATATTCAATCCCTGTAGTGATTTATTGATTCATCATCATTAGTTTGAATGATTGACTTGAATTGTTCTTCTCTCGCCGAAATAAGGCTGTTTTTGCCAGAAGCAGTCATGTTTTAACACTGTAAGACCCAAATATCATTTGGACTCTTTTCTTGTGATTTCAACTCATTAAAAGCAGGAAACATGCAATTTGACTGATATTCAATCCCTGTAGTGATTTATTGATTCATCATCATTAGTTTGAATGATTGACTTGAATTGTTCTTCTCTCGCCGAAATAAGGCTGTTTTTGCCAGAAGCAGTCATGTTTTAACACTGTAAGACCCAAATATCATTTGGACACTTTTCTTGTGATTTCAACTCATTAAAAGCAGGAAACATGCATTTTGACTGATATTCAATCCCTGTAGTGATTTATTGATTCATCATCATTAGTTTGAATGATTGACTTGAATTGTTCTTCTCTCGCCGAAATAAGGCTGTTTTTGCCAGAAGCAGTCATGTTTTAACACTGTAAGACCCAAATATCATTTGGACTCTTTTCTTGTGATTTCAACTCATTAAAAGCAGGAAACATGCAATTTGACTGATATTCAATCCCTGTAGTGATTTATTGATTCATCATCATTAGTATGAATGATTGGCTTGAATTGTTCTTCTCTCGCCGAAATAAGGCTGTTTTTGCCAGAAGCAGTCATGTTTTAATACTGTAAGACACAAATATCATTTGGACTCTTCTTGTGATTTCTTCTTTAGTTTCTTGTGATTTCAACTCATTAAAAGCAGGAAACATGCATTTTGACTGATATTCAATCCCTGTAGTGATTTATTGATTCATCATCATTAGTTTGAATGATTGACTTGAATTGTTCTTCTCTCGCCGAAATAAGGCTGTTTTTGCCAGAAGCAGTCATGTTTTAACACTGTAAGACCCAAATATCATTTGGACTCTTTTCTTGTGATTTCAACTCATTAAAAGCAGGAAACATGCATTTTGATTGACATTCAATCCCTGTAGTGATTTATTGATTCATCATCATTAGTTTGAATGATTGGCTTGAATTGTTCTTCTCTCGCCGAAATAAGGCTGTTTTTGCCAGAAGCAGTCATGTTTTAACACTGTAAGACCCAAATATCATTTGGACACTTTTCTTGTGATTTCAACTCATTAAAAGCAGGAAACATGCATTTTGACTGATATTCAATCCCTGTAGTGATTTATTGATTCATCATCATTAGTATGAATGATTGGCTTGAATTGTTGTTCTCTCGCCGAAATAAGGCTGTTTTTGCCAGAAGCAGTCATGTTTTAATACTGTAAGACCCAAATATCATTTGGACTCTTTTCTTGTGATTTCAACTCATTAAAAGCAGGAAACATGCATTTTGACTGATATTCAATCCCTGTAGTGATTTATTGATTCATCATCATTAGTTTGAATGATTGACTTGAATTGTTCTTCTCTCGCCGAAATAAGGCTGTTTTTGCCAGAAGCAGTCATGTTTTAATACTGTAAGACACAAATATCATTTGGACTCTTTTCTTGTGTTTTCAACTCATTAAAAGCAGGAAACATGCATTTTGACTGATATTCAATCCCTGTAGTGATTTATTGATTCATCATCATTAGTATGAATGATTGGCTTGAATTGTTCTTCTCTCGCCGAAATAAGGCTGTTTTTGCCAGAAGCAGTCATGTTTTAATACTGTAAGACACAAATATCATTTGGACTCTTTTCTTGTGATTTCAACTCATTAAAAGCAGGAAACATGCATTTTGACTGATATTCAATCCCTGTAGTGATTTATTGATTCATCATCATTAGTTTGAATGATTGACTTGAATTGTTCTTCTCTCGCCGAAATAAGGCTGTTTTTGCCAGAAGCAGTCATGTTTTAACACTGTAAGACCCAAATATCATTTGGACTCTTTTCTTGTGATTTCAACTCATTAAAAGCAGGAAACATGCATTTTGACTGATATTCAATCCCTGTAGTGATTTATTGATTCATCATCATTAGTTTGAATGATTGACTTGAATTGTTCTTCTCTCCCCGAAATAAGGCTGTTTTTGCCAGAAGCAGTCATGTTTTAACACTGTAAGACCCAAATATCATTTGGACACTTTTCTTGTGATTTCAACTCATTAAAAGCAGGAAACATGCATTTTGACTGATATTCAATCCCTGTAGTGATTTATTGATTCATCATCATTAGTTTGAATGATTGACTTGAATTGTTCTTCTCTCGCCGAAATAAGGCTGTTTTTGCCAGAAGCAGTCATGTTTTAACACTGTAAGACCCAAATATCATTTGGACTCTTTTCTTGTGATTTCAACTCATTAAAAGCAGGAAACATGCAATTTGACTGATATTCAATCCCTGTAGTGATTTATTGATTCATCATCATTAGTATGAATGATTGGCTTGAATTGTTCTTCTCTCGCCGAAATAAGGCTGTTTTTGCCAGAAGCAGTCATGTTTTAATACTGTAAGACACAAATATCATTTGGACTCTTCTTGTGATTTCTTCTTTAGTTTCTTGTGATTTCAACTCATTAAAAGCAGGAAACATGCATTTTGACTGATATTCAATCCCTGTAGTGATTTATTGATTCATCATCATTAGTTTGAATGATTGACTTGAATTGTTCTTCTCTCGCCGAAATAAGGCTGTTTTTGCCAGAAGCAGTCATGTTTTAACACTGTAAGACCCAAATATCATTTGGACTCTTTTCTTGTGATTTCAACTCATTAAAAGCAGGAAACATGCATTTTGATTGACATTCAATCCCTGTAGTGATTTATTGATTCATCATCATTAGTTTGAATGATTGGCTTGAATTGTTCTTCTCTCGCCGAAATAAGGCTGTTTTTGCCAGAAGCAGTCATGTTTTAACACTGTAAGACCCAAATATCATTTGGACTCTTTTCTTGTGATTTCAACTCATTAAAAGCAGGAAACATGCATTTTGACTGATATTCAATCCCTGTAGTGATTTATTGATTCATCATCATTAGTATGAATGATTGGCTTGAATTGTTGTTCTCTCGCCGAAATAAGGCTGTTTTTGCCAGAAGCAGTCATGTTTTAACACTGTAAGACCCAAATATCATTTGGACTCTTTTCTTGTGATTTCAACTCATTAAAAGCAGGAAACATGCATTTTGACTGATATTCAATCCCTGTAGTGATTTATTGATTCATCATCATTAGTTTGAATGATTGACTTGAATTGTTCTTCTCTCGCCGAAATAAGGCTGTTTTTGCCAGAAGCAGTCATGTTTTAACACTGTAAGACCCAAATATCATTTGGACTCTTTTTTTGTGATTTCAACTCATTAAAAGCAGGAAACATGCATTTTGATTGACATTCAATCCCTGTAGTGATTTATTGATTCATCATCATTAGTTTGAATGATTGACTTGAATTGTTCTTCTCTCGCCGAAATAAGGCTGTTTTTGCCAGAAGCAGTCATGTTTTAACACTGTAAGACCCAAATATCATTTGGACTCTTTTCTTGTGATTTCAACTCATTAAAAGCAGGAAACATGCATTTTGACTGATATTCAATCCCTGTAGTGATTTATTGATTCATCATCATTAGTATGAATGATTGGCTTGAATTGTTCTTCTCTCGCCGAAATAAGGCTGTTTTTGCCAGAAGCAGTCATGTTTTAATACTGTAAGACACAAATATCATTTGGACTCTTTTCTTGTGATTTCAACTCATTAAAAGCAGGAAACATGCATATTGACTGATATTCAATCCCTGTAGTGATTTATTGATTCATCATCATTAGTTTGAATGATTGACTTGAATTGTTCTTCTCTTGCCGAAATAAGGCTGTTTTTGCCAGAAGCAGTCATGTTTTAACACTGTAAGACCCAAATATCATTTGGACTCTTTTCTTGTGATTTCAACTCATTAAAAGCAGGAAACATGCATTTTGACTGATATTCAATCCCTGTAGTGATTTATTGATTCATCATCATTAGTTTGAATGATTGACTTGAATTGTTCTTCTCTCGCCGAAATAAGGCTGTTTTTGCCAGAAGCAGTCATGTTTTAATACTGTAAGACACAAATATCATTTGGACTCTTCTTGTGATTTCTTCTTTAGTTTCTTGTGATTTCAACTCATTAAAAGCAGGAAACATGCATTTTGACTGATATTCAATCCCTGTATTGATTTATTGATTCATCATCATTAGTTTGAATGATTGACTTGAATTGTTCTTCTCTCGCCGAAATAAGGCTGTTTTTGCCAGAAGCAGTCATGTTTTAACACTGTAAGACCCAAATATCATTTGGACTCTTTTTTTGTGATTTCAACTCATTAAAAGCAGGAAACATGCATTTTGATTGACATTCAATCCCTGTAGTGATTTATTGATTCATCATCATTAGTTTGAATGATTGACTTGAATTGTTCTTCTCTCGCCGAAATAAGGCTGTTTTTGCCAGAAGCAGTCATGTTTTAACACTGTAAGACCCAAATATCATTTGGACACTTTTCTTGTGATTTCAACTCATTAAAAGCAGGAAACATGCATTTTGACTGATATTCAATCCCTGTAGTGATTTATTGATTCATCATCATTAGTTTGAATGATTGACTTGAATTGTTCTTCTCTCGCCGAAATAAGGCTGTTTTTGCCAGAAGCAGTCATGTTTTAATACTGTAAGACACAAATATCATTTGGACTCTTTTCTTGTGATTTCAACTCATTAAAAGCAGGAAACATGCATATTGACTGATATTCAATCCCTGTAGTGATTTATTGATTCATCATCATTAGTTTGAATGATTGACTTGAATTGTTCTTCTCTCGCCGAAATAAGGCTGTTTTTGCCAGAAGCAGTCATGTTTTAACACTGTAAGACCCAAATATCATTTGGACTCTTTTCTTGTGATTTCAACTCATTAAAAGCAGGAAACATGCATTTTGACTGATATTCAATCCCTGTAGTGATTTATTGATTCATCATCATTAGTATGAATGATTGGCTTGAATTGTTCTTCTCTCGCCGAAATAAGGCTGTTTTTGCCAGAAGCAGTCATGTTTTAATACTGTAAGACACAAATATCATTTGGACTCTTTTCTTGTGATTTCAACTCATTAAAAGCAGGAAACATGCATTTTGACTGATATTCAATCCCTGTAGTGATTTATTGATTCATCATCATTAGTATGAATGATTGGCTTGAATTGTTGTTCTCTCGCCGAAATAAGGCTGTTTTTGCCAGAAGCAGTCATGTTTTAATACTGTAAGACACAAATATCATTTGGACTCTTTTCTTGTGATTTCAACTCATTAAAAGCAGGAAACATGCATTTTGACTGATATTCAATCCCTGTAGTGATTTATTGATTCATCATCATTAGTTTGAATGATTGACTTGAATTGTTCTTCTCTCGCCGAAATAAGGCTGTTTTTGCCAGAAGCAGTCATGTTTTAACACTGTAAGACCCAAATATCATTTGGACTCTTTTTTTGTGATTTCAACTCATTAAAAGCAGGAAACATGCATTTTGATTGACATTCAATCCCTGTAGTGATTTATTGATTCATCATCATTAGTTTGAATGATTGACTTGAATTGTTCTTCTCTCGCCGAAATAAGGCTGTTTTTGCCAGAAGCAGTCATGTTTTAACACTGTAAGACCCAAATATCATTTGGACTCTTTTCTTGTGATTTCAACTCATTAAAAGCAGGAAACATGCATTTTGACTGATATTCAATCCCTGTAGTGATTTATTGATTCATCATCATTAGTATGAATGATTGGCTTGAATTGTTCTTCTCTCGCCGAAATAAGGCTGTTTTTGCCAGAAGCAGTCATGTTTTAATACTGTAAGACACAAATATCATTTGGACTCTTTTCTTGTGATTTCAACTCATTAAAAGCAGGAAACATGCATATTGACTGATATTCAATCCCTGTAGTGATTTATTGATTCATCATCATTAGTTTGAATGATTGACTTGAATTGTTCTTCTCCCGCCGAAATAAGGCTGTTTTTGCCAGAAGCAGTCATGTTTTAACACTGTAAGACCCAAATATCATTTGGACTCTTTTCTTGTGATTTCAACTCATTAAAAGCAGGAAACATGCATTTTGACTGATATTCAATCCCTGTAGTGATTTATTGATTCATCATCATTAGTTTGAATGATTGACTTGAATTGTTCTTCTCTCGCCGAAATAAGGCTGTTTTTGCCAGAAGCAGTCATGTTTTAACACTGTAAGACCCAAATATCATTTGGACACTTTTCTTGTGATTTCAACTCATTAAAAGCAGGAAACATGCATTTTGACTGATATTCAATCCCTGTAGTGATTTATTGATTCATCATCATTAGTTTGAATGATTGACTTGAATTGTTCTTCTCTCGCCGAAATAAGGCTGTTTTTGCCAGAAGCAGTCATGTTTTAATACTGTAAGACACAAATATCATTTGGACTCTTTTCTTGTGATTTCAACTCATTAAAAGCAGGAAACATGCATATTGACTGATATTCAATCCCTGTAGTGATTTATTGATTCATCATCATTAGTTTGAATGATTGACTTGAATTGTTCTTCTCTCGCCGAAATAAGGCTGTTTTTGCCAGAAGCAGTCATGTTTTAACACTGTAAGACCCAAATATCATTTGGACTCTTTTCTTGTGATTTCAACTCATTGAAAGCAGGAAACATGCATTTTGACTGATATTCAATCCCTGTAGTGATTTATTGATTCATCATCATTAGTTTGAATGATTGACTTGAATTGTTCTTCTCTCGCCGAAATAAGGCTGTTTTTGCCAGAAGCAGTCATGTTTTAACACTGTAAGACCCAAATATCATTTGGACACTTTTCTTGTGATTTCAACTCATTAAAAGCAGGAAACATGCATATTGACTGATATTCAATCCCTGTAGTGATTTATTGATTCATCATCATTAGTTTGAATGATTGACTTGAATTGTTCTTCTCTCGCCGAAATAAGGCTGTTTTTGCCAGAAGCAGTCATGTTTTAATACTGTAAGACACAAATATCATTTGGACTCTTCTTGTGATTTCTTCTTTAGTTTCTTGTGATTTCAACTCATTAAAAGCAGGAAACATGCATTTTGACTGATATTCAATCCCTGTAGTGATTTATTGATTCATCATCATTAGTTTGAATGATTGACTTGAATTGTTCTTCTCTCGCCGAAATAAGGCTGTTTTTGCCAGAAGCAGTCATGTTTTAACACTGTAAGACCCAAATATCATTTGGACTCTTTTCTTGTGATTTCAACTCATTAAAAGCAGGAAACATGCATTTTGATTGACATTCAATCCCTGTAGTGATTTATTGATTCATCATCATTAGTTTGAATGATTGACTTGAATTGTTCTTCTCTCGCCGAAATAAGGCTGTTTTTGCCAGAAGCAGTCATGTTTTAACACTGTAAGACCCAAATATCATTTGGACTCTTTTCTTGTGATTTCAACTCATTAAAAGCAGGAAACATGCATTTTGACTGATATTCAATCCCTGTAGTGATTTATTGATTCATCATCATTAGTATGAATGATTGGCTTGAATTGTTCTTCTCTCGCCGAAATAAGGCTGTTTTTGCCAGAAGCAGTCATGTTTTAACACTGTAAGACCCAAATATCATTTGGACTCTTTTCTTGTGATTTCAACTCATTAAAAGCAGGAAACATGCATTTTGACTGATATTCAATCCCTGTAGTGATTTATTGATTCATCATCATTAGTATGAATGATTGGCTTGAATTGTTCTTCTCTCGCCGAAATAAGGCTGTTTTTGCCAGAAGCAGTCATGTTTTAATACTGTAAGACACAAATATCATTTGGACTCTTTTCTTGTGATTTCAACTCATTAAAAGCAGGAAACATGCATTTTGACTGATATTCAATCCCTGTAGTGATTTATTGATTCATCATCATTAGTTTGAATGATTGACTTGAATTGTTCTTCTCTCGCCGAAATAAGGCTGTTTTTGCCAGAAGCAGTCATGTTTTAACACTGTAAGACCCAAATATCATTTGGACTCTTTTTTTGTGATTTCAACTCATTAAAAGCAGGAAACATGCATTTTGATTGACATTCAATCCCTGTAGTGATTTATTGATTCATCATCATTAGTTTGAATGATTGACTTGAATTGTTCTTCTCTCGCCGAAATAAGGCTGTTTTTGCCAGAAGCAGTCATGTTTTAACACTGTAAGACCCAAATATCATTTGGACTCTTTTCTTGTGATTTCAACTCATTAAAAGCAGGAAACATGCATTTTGACTGATATTCAATCCCTGTAGTGATTTATTGATTCATCATCATTAGTATGAATGATTGGCTTGAATTGTTCTTCTCTCGCCGAAATAAGGCTGTTTTTGCCAGAAGCAGTCATGTTTTAATACTGTAAGACACAAATATCATTTGGACTCTTTTCTTGTGATTTCAACTCATTAAAAGCAGGAAACATGCATATTGACTGATATTCAATCCCTGTAGTGATTTATTGATTCATCATCATTAGTTTGAATGATTGACTTGAATTGTTCTTCTCTTGCCGAAATAAGGCTGTTTTTGCCAGAAGCAGTCATGTTTTAACACTGTAAGACCCAAATATCATTTGGACTCTTTTCTTGTGATTTCAACTCATTAAAAGCAGGAAACATGCATTTTGACTGATATTCAATCCCTGTAGTGATTTATTGATTCATCATCATTAGTTTGAATGATTGACTTGAATTGTTCTTCTCTCGCCGAAATAAGGCTGTTTTTGCCAGAAGCAGTCATGTTTTAATACTGTAAGACACAAATATCATTTGGACTCTTCTTGTGATTTCTTCTTTAGTTTCTTGTGATTTCAACTCATTAAAAGCAGGAAACATGCATTTTGACTGATATTCAATCCCTGTATTGATTTATTGATTCATCATCATTAGTTTGAATGATTGACTTGAATTGTTCTTCTCTCGCCGAAATAAGGCTGTTTTTGCCAGAAGCAGTCATGTTTTAACACTGTAAGACCCAAATATCATTTGGACTCTTTTTTTGTGATTTCAACTCATTAAAAGCAGGAAACATGCATTTTGATTGACATTCAATCCCTGTAGTGATTTATTGATTCATCATCATTAGTTTGAATGATTGACTTGAATTGTTCTTCTCTCGCCGAAATAAGGCTGTTTTTGCCAGAAGCAGTCATGTTTTAACACTGTAAGACCCAAATATCATTTGGACACTTTTCTTGTGATTTCAACTCATTAAAAGCAGGAAACATGCATTTTGACTGATATTCAATCCCTGTAGTGATTTATTGATTCATCATCATTAGTTTGAATGATTGACTTGAATTGTTCTTCTCTCGCCGAAATAAGGCTGTTTTTGCCAGAAGCAGTCATGTTTTAATACTGTAAGACACAAATATCATTTGGACTCTTTTCTTGTGATTTCAACTCATTAAAAGCAGGAAACATGCATATTGACTGATATTCAATCCCTGTAGTGATTTATTGATTCATCATCATTAGTTTGAATGATTGACTTGAATTGTTCTTCTCTCGCCGAAATAAGGCTGTTTTTGCCAGAAGCAGTCATGTTTTAACACTGTAAGACCCAAATATCATTTGGACTCTTTTCTTGTGATTTCAACTCATTAAAAGCAGGAAACATGCATTTTGACTGATATTCAATCCCTGTAGTGATTTATTGATTCATCATCATTAGTATGAATGATTGGCTTGAATTGTTCTTCTCTCGCCGAAATAAGGCTGTTTTTGCCAGAAGCAGTCATGTTTTAATACTGTAAGACACAAATATCATTTGGACTCTTTTCTTGTGATTTCAACTCATTAAAAGCAGGAAACATGCATTTTGACTGATATTCAATCCCTGTAGTGATTTATTGATTCATCATCATTAGTATGAATGATTGGCTTGAATTGTTGTTCTCTCGCCGAAATAAGGCTGTTTTTGCCAGAAGCAGTCATGTTTTAATACTGTAAGACACAAATATCATTTGGACTCTTTTCTTGTGATTTCAACTCATTAAAAGCAGGAAACATGCATTTTGACTGATATTCAATCCCTGTAGTGATTTATTGATTCATCATCATTAGTTTGAATGATTGACTTGAATTGTTCTTCTCTCGCCGAAATAAGGCTGTTTTTGCCAGAAGCAGTCATGTTTTAACACTGTAAGACCCAAATATCATTTGGACTCTTTTTTTGTGATTTCAACTCATTAAAAGCAGGAAACATGCATTTTGATTGACATTCAATCCCTGTAGTGATTTATTGATTCATCATCATTAGTTTGAATGATTGACTTGAATTGTTCTTCTCTCGCCGAAATAAGGCTGTTTTTGCCAGAAGCAGTCATGTTTTAACACTGTAAGACCCAAATATCATTTGGACTCTTTTCTTGTGATTTCAACTCATTAAAAGCAGGAAACATGCATTTTGACTGATATTCAATCCCTGTAGTGATTTATTGATTCATCATCATTAGTATGAATGATTGGCTTGAATTGTTCTTCTCTCGCCGAAATAAGGCTGTTTTTGCCAGAAGCAGTCATGTTTTAATACTGTAAGACACAAATATCATTTGGACTCTTTTCTTGTGATTTCAACTCATTAAAAGCAGGAAACATGCATATTGACTGATATTCAATCCCTGTAGTGATTTATTGATTCATCATCATTAGTTTGAATGATTGACTTGAATTGTTCTTCTCCCGCCGAAATAAGGCTGTTTTTGCCAGAAGCAGTCATGTTTTAACACTGTAAGACCCAAATATCATTTGGACTCTTTTCTTGTGATTTCAACTCATTAAAAGCAGGAAACATGCATTTTGACTGATATTCAATCCCTGTAGTGATTTATTGATTCATCATCATTAGTTTGAATGATTGACTTGAATTGTTCTTCTCTCGCCGAAATAAGGCTGTTTTTGCCAGAAGCAGTCATGTTTTAACACTGTAAGACCCAAATATCATTTGGACACTTTTCTTGTGATTTCAACTCATTAAAAGCAGGAAACATGCATTTTGACTGATATTCAATCCCTGTAGTGATTTATTGATTCATCATCATTAGTTTGAATGATTGACTTGAATTGTTCTTCTCTCGCCGAAATAAGGCTGTTTTTGCCAGAAGCAGTCATGTTTTAATACTGTAAGACACAAATATCATTTGGACTCTTTTCTTGTGATTTCAACTCATTAAAAGCAGGAAACATGCATATTGACTGATATTCAATCCCTGTAGTGATTTATTGATTCATCATCATTAGTTTGAATGATTGACTTGAATTGTTCTTCTCTCGCCGAAATAAGGCTGTTTTTGCCAGAAGCAGTCATGTTTTAACACTGTAAGACCCAAATATCATTTGGACTCTTTTCTTGTGATTTCAACTCATTGAAAGCAGGAAACATGCATTTTGACTGATATTCAATCCCTGTAGTGATTTATTGATTCATCATCATTAGTTTGAATGATTGACTTGAATTGTTCTTCTCTCGCCGAAATAAGGCTGTTTTTGCCAGAAGCAGTCATGTTTTAACACTGTAAGACCCAAATATCATTTGGACACTTTTCTTGTGATTTCAACTCATTAAAAGCAGGAAACATGCATATTGACTGATATTCAATCCCTGTAGTGATTTATTGATTCATCATCATTAGTTTGAATGATTGACTTGAATTGTTCTTCTCTCGCCGAAATAAGGCTGTTTTTGCCAGAAGCAGTCATGTTTTAATACTGTAAGACACAAATATCATTTGGACTCTTCTTGTGATTTCTTCTTTAGTTTCTTGTGATTTCAACTCATTAAAAGCAGGAAACATGCATTTTGACTGATATTCAATCCCTGTAGTGATTTATTGATTCATCATCATTAGTTTGAATGATTGACTTGAATTGTTCTTCTCTCGCCGAAATAAGGCTGTTTTTGCCAGAAGCAGTCATGTTTTAACACTGTAAGACCCAAATATCATTTGGACTCTTTTCTTGTGATTTCAACTCATTAAAAGCAGGAAACATGCATTTTGATTGACATTCAATCCCTGTAGTGATTTATTGATTCATCATCATTAGTTTGAATGATTGACTTGAATTGTTCTTCTCTCGCCGAAATAAGGCTGTTTTTGCCAGAAGCAGTCATGTTTTAACACTGTAAGACCCAAATATCATTTGGACTCTTTTCTTGTGATTTCAACTCATTAAAAGCAGGAAACATGCATTTTGACTGATATTCAATCCCTGTAGTGATTTATTGATTCATCATCATTAGTATGAATGATTGGCTTGAATTGTTCTTCTCTCGCCGAAATAAGGCTGTTTTTGCCAGAAGCAGTCATGTTTTAATACTGTAAGACACAAATATCATTTGGACTCTTTTCTTGTGATTTCAACTCATTAAAAGCAGGAAACATGCATATTGACTGATATTCAATCCCTGTAGTGATTTATTGATTCATCATCATTAGTATGAATGATTGGCTTGAATTGTTCTTCTCTCGCCGAAATAAGGCTGTTTTTGCCAGAAGCAGTCATGTTTTAACACTGTAAGACCCAAATATCATTTGGACTCTTTTCTTGTGATTTCAACTCATTAAAAGCAGGAAACATGCATTTTGACTGATATTCAATCCCTGTAGTGATTTATTGATTCATCATCATTAGTATGAATGATTGGCTTGAATTGTTCTTTTCTCGCCGAAATAAGGCTGTTTTTGCCAGAAGCAGTCATGTTTTAATACTGTAAGACACAAATATCATTTGGACTCTTTTCTTGTGATTTCAACTCATTAAAAGCAGGAAACATGCATTTTGACTGATATTCAATCCCTGTAGTGATTTATTGATTCATCATCATTAGTTTGAATGATTGACTTGAATTGTTCTTCTCTCGCCGAAATAAGGCTGTTTTTGCCAGAAGCAGTCATGTTTTAATACTGTAAGACACAAATATCATTTGGACTCTTTTCTTGTGATTTCAACTCATTAAAAGCAGGAAACATGCATATTGACTGATATTCAATCCCTGTAGTGATTTATTGATTCATCATCATTAGTTTGAATGATTGACTTGAATTGTTCTTCTCTCGCCGAAATAAGGCTGTTTTTGCCAGAAGCAGTCATGTTTTAACACTGTAAGACCCAAATATCATTTGGACTCTTTTCTTGTGATTTCAACTCATTAAAAGCAGGAAACATGCATTTTGACTGATATTCAATCCCTGTAGTGATTTATTGATTCATCATCATTAGTATGAATGATTGGCTTGAATTGTTCTTCTCTCGCCGAAATAAGGCTGTTTTTGCCAGAAGCAGTCATGTTTTAATACTGTAAGACACAAATATCATTTGGACTCTTTTCTTGTGATTTCAACTCATTAAAAGCAGGAAACATGCATTTTGACTGATATTCAATCCCTGTAGTGATTTATTGATTCATCATCATTAGTATGAATGATTGGCTTGAATTGTTCTTCTCTCGCCGAAATAAGGCTGTTTTTGCCAGAAGCAGTCATGTTTTAATACTGTAAGACACAAATATCATTTGGACTCTTTTCTTGTGATTTCAACTCATTAAAAGCAGGAAACATGCATATTGACTGATATTCAATCCCTGTAGTGATTTATTGATTCATCATCATTAGTTTGAATGATTGACTTGAATTGTTCTTCTCTCGCCGAAATAAGGCTGTTTTTGCCAGAAGCAGTCATGTTTTAACACTGTAAGACCCAAATATCATTTGGACTCTTTTCTTGTGATTTCAACTCATTAAAAGCAGGAAACATGCATTTTGACTGATATTCAATCCCTGTAGTGATTTATTGATTCATCATCATTAGTTTGAATGATTGACTTGAATTGTTCTTCTCTCGCCGAAATAAGGCTGTTTTTGCCAGAAGCAGTCATGTTTTAACACTGTAAGACCCAAATATCATTTGGACACTTTTCTTGTGATTTCAACTCATTAAAAGCAGGAAACATGCATTTTGACTGATATTCAATCCCTGTAGTGATTTATTGATTCATCATCATTAGTTTGAATGATTGACTTGAATTGTTCTTCTCTCGCCGAAATAAGGCTGTTTTTGCCAGAAGCAGTCATGTTTTAATACTGTAAGACACAAATATCATTTGGACTCTTTTCTTGTGATTTCAACTCATTAAAAGCAGGAAACATGCATATTGACTGATATTCAATCCCTGTAGTGATTTATTGATTCATCATCATTAGTTTGAATGATTGACTTGAATTGTTCTTCTCTCGCCGAAATAAGGCTGTTTTTGCCAGAAGCAGTCATGTTTTAACACTGTAAGACCCAAATATCATTTGGACTCTTTTCTTGTGATTTCAACTCATTGAAAGCAGGAAACATGCATTTTGACTGATATTCAATCCCTGTAGTGATTTATTGATTCATCATCATTAGTTTGAATGATTGACTTGAATTGTTCTTCTCTCGCCGAAATAAGGCTGTTTTTGCCAGAAGCAGTCATGTTTTAATACTGTAAGACACAAATATCATATATCATTTGGACTCTTCTTGTGATTTCTTCTTTAGTTTCTTGTGATTTCAACTCATTAAAAGCAGGAAACATGCATTTTGACTGATATTCAATCCCTGTAGTGATTTATTGATTCATCATCATTAGTTTGAATGATTGACTTGAATTGTTCTTCTCTCGCCGAAATAAGGCTGTTTTTGCCAGAAGCAGTCATGTTTTAACACTGTAAGACCCAAATATCATTTGGACTCTTTTCTTGTGATTTCAACTCATTAAAAGCAGGAAACATGCATTTTGATTGACATTCAATCCCTGTAGTGATTTATTGATTCATCATCATTAGTTTGAATGATTGACTTGAATTGTTCTTCTCTCGCCGAAATAAGGCTGTTTTTGCCAGAAGCAGTCATGTTTTAACACTGTAAGACCCAAATATCATTTGGACTCTTTTCTTGTGATTTCAACTCATTAAAAGCAGGAAACATGCATTTTGACTGATATTCAATCCCTGTAGTGATTTATTGATTCATCATCATTAGTATGAATGATTGGCTTGAATTGTTCTTCTCTCGCCGAAATAAGGCTGTTTTTGCCAGAAGCAGTCATGTTTTAATACTGTAAGACACAAATATCATTTGGACTCTTTTCTTGTGATTTCAACTCATTAAAAGCAGGAAACATGCATATTGACTGATATTCAATCCCTGTAGTGATTTATTGATTCATCATCATTAGTATGAATGATTGGCTTGAATTGTTCTTCTCTCGCCGAAATAAGGCTGTTTTTGCCAGAAGCAGTCATGTTTTAACACTGTAAGACCCAAATATCATTTGGACTCTTTTCTTGTGATTTCAACTCATTAAAAGCAGGAAACATGCATTTTGACTGATATTCAATCCCTGTAGTGATTTATTGATTCATCATCATTAGTATGAATGATTGGCTTGAATTGTTCTTCTCTCGCCGAAATAAGGCTGTTTTTGCCAGAAGCAGTCATGTTTTAACACTGTAAGACCCAAATATCATTTGGACACTTTTCTTGTGATTTCAACTCATTAAAAGCAGGAAACATGCATATTGACTGATATTCAATCCCTGTAGTGATTTATTGATTCATCATCATTAGTTTGAATGATTGACTTGAATTGTTCTTCTCTCGCCGAAATAAGGCTGTTTTTGCCAGAAGCAGTCATGTTTTAATACTGTAAGAAACAAATATCATTTGGACTCTTCTTGTGATTTCTTCTTTAGTTTCTTGTGATTTCAACTCATTAAAAGCAGGAAACATGCATTTTGACTGATATTCAATCCCTGTAGTGATTTATTGATTCATCATCATTAGTTTGAATGATTGACTTGAATTGTTCTTCTCTCGCCGAAATAAGGCTGTTTTTGCCAGAAGCAGTCATGTTTTAACACTGTAAGACCCAAATATCATTTGGACTCTTTTCTTGTGATTTCAACTCATTAAAAGCAGGAAACATGCATTTTGACTGATATTCAATCCCTGTAGTGATTTATTGATTCATCATCATTAGTTTGAATGATTGACTTGAATTGTTCTTCTCTCGCCGAAATAAGGCTGTTTTTGCCAGAAGCAGTCATGTTTTAAAACTGTAAGACCCAAATATCATTTGGACACTTTTCTTGTGATTTCAACTCATTAAAAGCAGGAAACATGCATTTTGACTGATATTCAATCCCTGTAGTGATTTATTGATTCATCATCATTAGTTTGAATGATTGACTTGAATTGTTCTTCTCTTGCCGAAATAAGGCTGTTTTTGCCAGAAGCAGTCATGTTTTAACACTGTAAGACCCAAATATCATTTGGACTCTTTTCTTGTGATTTCAACTCATTAAAAGCAGGAAACATGCAATTTGACTGATATTCAATCCCTGTAGTGATTTATTGATTCATCATCATTAGTTTGAATGATTGACTTGAATTGTTCTTCTCTCGCCGAAATAAGGCTGTTTTTGCCAGAAGCAGTCATGTTTTAACACTGTAAGACCCAAATATCATTTGGACTCTTTTCTTGTGATTTCAACTCATTAAAAGCAGGAAACATGCATTTTGACTGATATTCAATCCCTGTAATGATTTATTGATTCATCATCATTAGTATGAATGATTGGCTTGAATTGTTCTTTTCTCGCCGAAATAAGGCTGTTTTTGCCAGAAGCAGTCATGTTTTAATACTGTAAGACACAAATATCATTTGGACTCTTTTCTTGTGATTTCAACTCATTAAAAGCAGGAAACATGCATTTTGACTGATATTCAATCCCTGTAGTGATTTATTGATTCATCATCATTAGTTTGAATGATTGACTTGAATTGTTCTTCTCTCGCCGAAATAAGGCTGTTTTTGCCAGAAGCAGTCATGTTTTAACACTGTAAGACCCAAATATCATTTGGACTCTTTTCTTGTGATTTCAACTCATTAAAAGCAGGAAACATGCATTTTGACTGATATTCAATCCCTGTAGTGATTTATTGATTCATCATCATTAGTTTGAATGATTGACTTGAATTGTTCTTCTCTCGCCGAAATAAGGCTGTTTTTGCCAGAAGCAGTCATGTTTTAATACTGTAAGACACAAATATCATTTGGACTCTTCTTGTGATTTCTTCTTTAGTTTCTTGTGATTTCAACTCATTAAAAGCAGGAAACATGCATATTGACTGATATTCAATCCCTGTAGTGATTTATTGATTCATCATCATTAGTTTGAATGATTGACTTGAATTGTTCTTCTCTCGCCGAAATAAGGCTGTTTTTGCCAGAAGCAGTCATGTTTTAACACTGTAAGACCCAAATATCATTTGGACTCTTTTCTTGTGATTTCAACTCATTAAAAGCAGGAAACATGCATTTTGATTGACATTCAATCCCTGTAGTGATTTATTGATTCATCATCATTAGTTTGAATGATTGGCTTGAATTGTTCTTCTCTCGCCGAAATAAGGCTGTTTTTGCCAGAAGCAGTCATGTTTTAACACTGTAAGACACAAATATCATTTGGACACTTTTCTTGTGATTTCAACTCATTAAAAGCAGGAAACATGCATTTTGACTGATATTCAATCCCTGTAGTGATTTATTGATTCATCATCATTAGTATGAATGATTGGCTTGAATCGTTCTTCTCTCGCCGAAATAAGGCTGTTTTTGCCAGAAGCAGTCATGTTTTAATACTGTAAGACACAAATATCATTTGGACTCTTTTCTTGTGATTTCAACTCATTAAAAGCAGGAAACATGCATTTTGACTGATATTCAATCCCTGTAGTGATTTATTGATTCATCATCATTAGTTTGAATGATTGACTTGAATTGTTCTTCTCTTGCCGAAATAAGGCTGTTTTTGCCAGAAGCAGTCATGTTTTAACACTGTAAGACCCAAATATCATTTGGACTCTTTTCTTGTGATTTCAACTCATTAAAAGCAGGAAACATGCAATTTGACTGATATTCAATCCCTGTAGTGATTTATTGATTCATCATCATTAGTATGAATGATTGGCTTGAATTGTTCTTCTCTCGCCGAAATAAGGCTGTTTTTGCCAGAAGCAGTCATGTTTTAATACTGTAAGACACAAATATCATTTGGACTCTTTTCTTGTGATTTCAACTCATTAAAAGCAGGAAACATGCATTTTGACTGATATTCAATCCCTGTAGTGATTTATTGATTCATCATCATTAGTTTGAATGATTGACTTGAATTGTTCGTCTCTCGCCGAAATAAGGCTGTTTTTGCCAGAAGCAGTCATGTTTTAACACTGTAAGACCCAAATATCATTTGGACTCTTTTCTTGTGATTTCAACTCATTAAAAGCAGGAAACATGCATTTTGACTGATATTCAATCCCTGTAATGATTTATTGATTCATCATCATTAGTATGAATGATTGGCTTGAATTGTTCTTCTCTCGCCGAAATAAGGCTGTTTTTGCCAGAAGCAGTCATGTTTTAATACTGTAAGACACAAATATCATTTGGACTCTTTTCTTGTGATTTCAACTCATTAAAAGCAGGAAACATGCATTTTGACTGATATTCAATCCCTGTAGTGATTTATTGATTCATCATCATTAGTTTGAATGATTGACTTGAATTGTTCTTCTCTCGCCGAAATAAGGCTGTTTTTGCCAGAAGCAGTCATGTTTTAAGACTGTAAGACCCAAATATCATTTGGACTCTTTTCTTGTGATTTCAACTCATTAAAAGCAGGAAACATGCATTTTGACTGATATTCAATCCCTGTAGTGATTTATTGATTCATCATCATTAGTTTGAATGATTGACTTGAATTGTTCTTCTCTCGCCGAAATAAGGCTGTTTTTGCCAGAAGCAGTCATGTTTTAATACTGTAAGACACAAATATCATTTGGACTCTTCTTGTGATTTCTTCTTTAGTTTCTTGTGATTTCAACTCATTAAAAGCAGGAAACATGCATTTTGACTGATATTCAATCCCTGTAGTGATTTATTGATTCATCATCATTAGTTTGAATGATTGACTTGAATTGTTCTTCTCTCGCCGAAATAAGGCTGTTTTTGCCAGAAGCAGTCATGTTTTAACACTGTAAGACCCAAATATCATTTGGACACTTTTCTTGTGATTTCAACTCATTAAAAGCAGGAAACATGCATATTGACTGATATTCAATCCCTGTAGTGATTTATTGATTCATCATTATTAGTTTGAATGATTGACTTGAATTGTTCTTCTCTCGCCGAAATAAGGCTGTTTTTGCCAGAAGCAGTCATGTTTTAACACTGTAAGACCCAAATATCATTTGGACTCTTTTCTTGTGATTTCAACTCATTAAAAGCAGGAAACATGCATTTTGATTGACATTCAATCCCTGTAGTGATTTATTGATTCATCATCATTAGTTTGAATGATTGGCTTGAATTGTTCTTCTCTCGCCGAAATAAGGCTGTTTTTGCCAGAAGCAGTCATGTTTTAACACAGTAAGACCCAAATATCATTTGGACACTTTTCTTGTGATTTCAACTCATTAAAAGCAGGAAACATGCATTTTGACTGATATTCAATCCCTGTAGTGATTTATTGATTCATCATCATTAGTATGAATGATTGGCTTGAATCGTTCTTCTCTCGCCGAAATAAGGCTGTTTTTGCCAGAAGCAGTCATGTTTTAATACTGTAAGACACAAATATCATTTGGACTCTTTTCTTGTGATTTCAACTCATTAAAAGCAGGAAACATGCATATTGACTGATATTCAATCCCTGTAGTGATTTATTGATTCATCATCATTAGTTTGAATGATTGACTTGAATTGTTCTTCTCTCGCCGAAATAAGGCTGTTTTTGCCAGAAGCAGTCATGTTTTAACACTGTAAGACCCAAATATCATTTGGACTCTTTTCTTGTGATTTCAACTCATTAAAAGCAGGAAACATGCATTTTGACTGATATTCAATCCCTGTAGTGATTTATTGATTCATCATCATTAGTTTGAATGATTGACTTGAATTGTTCTTCTCTCGCCGAAATAAGGCTGTTTTTGCCAGAAGCAGTCATGTTTTAATACTGTAAGACACAAATATCATTTGGACTCTTCTTGTGATTTCTTCTTTAGTTTCTTGTGATTTCAACTCATTAAAAGCAGGAAACATGCATTTTGACTGATATTCAATCCCTGTAGTGATTTATTGATTCATCATCATTAGTTTGAATGATTGACTTGAATTGTTCTTCTCTCGCCGAAATAAGGCTGTTTTTGCCAGAAGCAGTCATGTTTTAACACTGTAAGACCCAAATATCATTTGGACTCTTTTCTTGTGATTTCAACTCATTAAAAGCAGGAAACATGCATTTTGACTGATATTCAATCCCTGTAGTGATTTATTGATTCATCATCATTAGTTTGAATGATTGACTTGAATTGTTCTTCTCTCGCCGAAATAAGGCTGTTTTTGCCAGAAGCAGTCATGTTTTAACACTGTAAGACCCAAATATCATTTGGACACTTTTCTTGTGATTTCAACTCATTAAAAGCAGGAAACATGCATTTTGACTGATATTCAATCCCTGTAGTGATTTATTGATTCATCATCATTAGTTTGAATGATTGACTTGAATTGTTCTTCTCTTGCCGAAATAAGGCTGTTTTTGCCAGAAGCAGTCATGTTTTAACACTGTAAGACCCAAATATCATTTGGACTCTTTTCTTGTGATTTCAACTCATTAAAAGCAGGAAACATGCAATTTGACTGATATTCAATCCCTGTAGTGATTTATTGATTCATCATCATTAGTATGAATGATTGACTTGAATTGTTCTTCTCTCGCCGAAATAAGGCTGTTTTTGCCAGAAGCAGTCATGTTTTAACACTGTAAGACCCAAATATCATTTGGACTCTTTTCTTGTGATTTCAACTCATTAAAAGCAGGAAACATGCATTTTGACTGATATTCAATCCCTGTAATGATTTATTGATTCATCATCATTAGTATGAATGATTGGCTTGAATTGTTCTTCTCTCGCCGAAATAAGGCTGTTTTTGCCAGAAGCAGTCATGTTTTAATACTGTAAGACACAAATATCATTTGGACTCTTTTCTTGTGATTTCAACTCATTAAAAGCAGGAAACATGCATTTTGACTGATATTCAATCCCTGTAGTGATTTATTGATTCATCATCATTAGTTTGAATGATTGACTTGAATTGTTCTTCTCTCGCCGAAATAAGGCTGTTTTTGCCAGAAGCAGTCATGTTTTAACACTGTAAGACCCAAATATCATTTGGACTCTTTTCTTGTGATTTCAACTCATTAAAAGCAGGAAACATGCATTTTGACTGATATTCAATCCCTGTAGTGATTTATTGATTCATCATCATTAGTTTGAATGATTGACTTGAATTGTTCTTCTCTCGCCGAAATAAGGCTGTTTTTGCCAGAAGCAGTCATGTTTTAATACTGTAAGACACAAATATCATTTGGACTCTTCTTGTGATTTCTTCTTTAGTTTCTTGTGATTTCAACTCATTAAAAGCAGGAAACATGCATTTTGACTGATATTCAATCCCTGTAGTGATTTATTGATTCATCATCATTAGTTTGAATGATTGACTTGAATTGTTCTTCTCTCGCCGAAATAAGGCTGTTTTTGCCAGAAGCAGTCATGTTTTAACACTGTAAGACCCAAATATCATTTGGAACTTTTCTTGTGATTTCAACTCATTAAAAGCAGGAAACATGCATATTGACTGATATTCAATCCCTGTAGTGATTTATTGATTCATCATCATTAGTTTGAATGATTGACCTTGAATTGTTCTTCTCTCGCCGAAATAAGGCTGTTTTTGCCAGAAGCAGTCATGTTTTAACACTGTAAGACCCAAATATCATTTGGACTCTTTTCTTGTGATTTCAACTCATTAAAAGCAGGAAACATGCATTTTGATTGACATTCAATCCCTGTAGTGATTTATTGATTCATCATCATTAGTTTGAATGACTGGCTTGAATTGTTCTTCTCTCGCCGAAATAAGGCTGTTTTGCCAGAAGCAGTCATGTTTTAACACTGTAAGACCCAAATATCATTTGGACACTTTTCTTGTGATTTCAACTCATTAAAAGCAGGAAACATGCATTTTGACTGATATTCAATCCCTGTAGTGATTTATTGATTCATCATCATTAGTATGAATGATTGGCTTGAATCGTTCTTCTCTCGCCGAAATAAGGCTGTTTTTGCCAGAAGCAGTCATGTTTTAATACTGTAAGACACAAATATCATTTGGACTCTTTTCTTGTGATTTCAACTCATTAAAAGCAGGAAACATGCATTTTGACTGATATTCAATCCCTGTAGTGATTTATTGATTCATCATCATTAGTTTGAATGATTGACTTGAATTGTTCTTCTCTTGCCGAAATAAGGCTGTTTTTGCCAGAAGCAGTCATGTTTTAACACTGTAAGACCCAAATATCATTTGGACTCTTTTCTTGTGATTTCAACTCATTAAAAGCAGGAAACATGCAATTTGACTGATATTCAATCCCTGTAGTGATTTATTGATTCATCATCATTAGTATGAATGATTGGCTTGAATTGTTCTTCTCTCGCCGAAATAAGGCTGTTTTTGCCAGAAGCAGTCATGTTTTAATACTGTAAGACACAAATATCATTTGGACTCTTTTCTTGTGATTTCAACTCATTAAAAGCAGGAAACATGCATATTGACTGATATTCAATCCCTGTAGTGATTTATTGATTCATCATCATTAGTTTGAATGATTGACTTGAATTGTTCTTCTCTCGCCGAAATAAGGCTGTTTTTGCCAGAAGCAGTCATGTTTTAACACTGTAAGACCCAAATATCATTTGGACTCTTTTCTTGTGATTTCAACTCATTAAAAGCAGGAAACATGCATTTTGACTGATATTCAATCCCTGTAATGATTTATTGATTCATCATCATTAGTATGAATAATTGGCTTGAATTGTTCTTCTCTCGCCGAAATAAGGCTGTTTTTGCAGAAGCAGTCATGTTTTAAACACTGTAAGACCCAAATATCATTTGGACTCTTTTCTTGTGATTTCAACTCATTAAAAGCAGGAAACATGCATTTTGACTGATATTCAATCCCTGTAGTGATTTATTGATTCATCATCATTAGTTTGAATGATTGACTTGAATTGTTCTTCTCTCGCCGAAATAAGGCTGTTTTTGCCAGAAGCAGTCATGTTTTAATACTGTAAGACACAAATATCATTTGGACTCTTCTTGTGATTTCTTCTTTAGTTTCTTGTGATTTCAACTCATTAAAAGCAGGAAACATGCATTTTGACTGATATTCAATCCCTGTAGTGATTTATTGATTCATCATCATTAGTATGAATGATTGGCTTGAATCGTTCTTCTCTCGCCGAAATAAGGCTGTTTTTGCCAGAAGCAGTCATGTTTTAATACTGTAAGACACAAATATCATTTGGACTCTTTTCTTGTGATTTCAACTCATTAAAAGCAGGAAACATGCATTTTGACTGATATTCAATCCCTGTAGTGATTTATTGATTCATCATCATTAGTTTGAATGATTGACTTGAATTGTTCTTCTCTCGCCGAAATAAGGCTGTTTTTGCCAGAAGCAGTCATGTTTTAACACTGTAAGACCCAAATATCATTTGGACTCTTTTCTTGTGATTTCAACTCATTAAAAGCAGGAAACATGCATTTTGACTGATATTCAATCCCTGTAGTGATTTATTGATTCATCATCATTAGTTTGAATGATTGACTTGAATTGTTCTTCTCTCGCCGAAATAAGGCTGTTTTTGCTAGAAGCAGTAATGTTTTAATACTGTAAGACACAAATATCATTTGGACTCTTCTTGTGATTTCTTCTTTAGTTTCTTGTGATTTCAACTCATTAAAAGCAGGAAACATGCATTTTGACTGATATTCAATCCCTGTAGTGATTTATTGATTCATCATCATTAGTTTGAATGATTGACTTGAATTGTTCTTCTCTCGCCGAAATAAGGCTGTTTTTGCCAGAAGCAGTCATGTTTTAACACTGTAAGACCCAAATATCATTTGGACTCTTTTCTTGTGATTTCAACTCATTAAAAGCAGGAAACATGCATTTTGATTGACATTCAATCCCTGTAGTGATTTATTGATTCATCATCATTAGTTTGAATGATTGACTTGAATTGTTCTTCTCTCGCCGAAATAAGGCTGTTTTTGCCAGAAGCAGTCATGTTTTAACACTGTAAGACCCAAATATCATTTGGACACTTTTCTTGTGATTTCAACTCATTAAAAGCAGGAAACATGCATTTTGACTGATATTCAATCCCTGTAGTGATTTATTGATTCATCATCATTAGTTTGAATGATTGGCTTGAATTGTTCTTCTCTCGCCGAAATAAGGCTGTTTTTGCCAGAAGCAGTCATGTTTTAACACTGTAAGACCCAAATATCATTTGGACACTTTTCTTGTGATTTCAACTCATTAAAAGCAGGAAACATGCATTTTGATTGACATTCAATCCCTGTAGTGATTTATTGATTCATCATCATTAGTTTGAATGATTGACTTGAATTGTTCTTCTCTCGCCGAAATAAGGCTGTTTTTGCCAGAAGCAGTCATGTTTTAACACTGTAAGACCCAAATATCATTTGGACACTTTTCTTGTGATTTCAACTCATTAAAAGCAGGAAACATGCATTTTGACTGATATTCAATCCCTGTAGTGATTTATTGATTCATCATCATTAGTATGAATGATTGGCTTGAATTGTTCTTCTCTCACCGAAATAAGGCTGTTTTTGCCAGAAGCAGTCATGTTTTAATACTGTAAGACACAAATATCATTTGGACTCTTTTCTTGTGATTTCAACTCATTAAAAGCAGGAAACATGCTTATTGACTGATATTCAATCCCTGTAGTGATTTATTGATTCATCATCATTAGTTTGAATGATTGACTTGAATTGTTCTTCTCTCGCCTAAATAAGGCTGTTTTTTGCCAGAAGCAGTCATGTTTTAACACTGTAAGACCCAAATATCATTTGGACTCTTTTCTTGTGATTTCAACTCATTAAAAGCAGGAAACATGCATTTTGACTGATATTCAATCCCTGTAGTGATTTATTGATTCATCATCATTAGTATGAATGATTGGCTTGAATTGTTCTTCTCTCGCCGAAATAAGGCTGTTTTTGCCAGAAGCAGTCATGTTTTAAACACTGTAAGACACAAATATCATTTGGACTCTTTTCTTGTGATTTCAACTCATTAAAAGCAGGAAACATGCATTTTGACTGATATTCAATCCCTGTAGTGATTTATTGATTCATCATCATTAGTTTGAATGATTGACTTGAATTGTTCTTCTCTCGCCGAAATAAGGCTGTTTTTGCCAGAAGCAGTCATGTTTTAACACTGTAAGACCCAAATATCATTTGGACTCTTTTCTTGTGATTTCAACTCATTAAAAGCAGGAAACATGCATTTTGACTGATATTCAATCCCTGTAGTGATTTATTGATTCATCATCATTAGTTTGAATGATTGACTTGAATTGTTCTTCTCTCGCCGAAATAAGGCTGTTTTTGCCAGAAGCAGTCATGTTTTAACACTGTAAGACCCAAATATCATTTGGACACTTTTCTTGTGATTTCAACTCATTAAAGCAGGAAACATGCATTTTGACTGATATTCAATCCCTGTAGTGATTTATTGATTCATCATCATTAGTTTGAATGATTGACTTGAATTGTTCTTCTCTCGCCGAAATAAGGCTGTTTTTGCCAGAAGCAGTCATGTTTTAACACTGTAAGACCCAAATATCATTTGGACACTTTTCTTGTGATTTCAACTCATTAAAAGCAGGAAACATGCATTTTGACTGATATTCAATCCCTGTAGTGATTTATTGATTCATCATCATTAGTATGAATGATTGGCTTGAATCGTTCTTCTCTCGCCGAAATAAGGCTGTTTTTGCCAGAAGCAGTCATGTTTTAATACTGTAAGACACAAATATCATTTGGACTCTTTTCTTGTGATTTCAACTCATTAAAAGCAGGAAACATGCATTTTGACTGATATTCAATCCCTGTAGTGATTTATTGATTCATCATCATTAGTTTGAATGATTGACTTGAATTGTTCTTCTCTCGCCGAAATAAGGCTGTTTTTGCCAGAAGCAGTCATGTTTTAACACTGTAAGACCCAAATATCATTTGGACTCTTTTCTTGTGATTTCAACTCATTAAAAGCAGGAAACATGCATTTTGACTGATATTCAATCCCTGTAGTGATTTGTTGATTCATCATCATTAGTTTGAATGATTTGACTTGAATTGTTCTTCTCTCGCCGAAATAAGGCTGTTTTTGCCAGAAGCAGTCATGTTTTAATACTGTAAGACACAAATATCATTTGGACTCTTCTTGTGATTTCTTCTTTAGTTTCTTGTGATTTCAACTCATTAAAAGCAGGAAACATGCATTTTGACTGATATTCAATCCCTGTAGTGATTTATTGATTCATCATCATTAGTTTGAATGATTGACTTGAATTGTTCTTCTCTCGCCGAAATAAGGCTGTTTTTGCCAGAAGCAGTCATGTTTTAACACTGTAAGACCCAAATATCATTTGGACTCTTTCTTGTGATTTCAACTCATTAAAAGCAGGAAACATGCATTTTGACTGATATTCAATCCCTGTAGTGATTTATTGATTCATCATCATTAGTTTGAATGATTGACTTGAATTGTTCTTCTCTCGCCGAAATAAGGCTGTTTTTGCCAGAAGCAGTCATGTTTTAACACTGTAAGACCCAAATATCATTTGGACACTTTTCTTGTGATTTCAACTCATTAAAAGCAGGAAACATGCATTTTGACTGATATTCAATCCCTGTAGTGATTTATTGATTCATCATCATTAGTTTGAATGATTGACTTGAATTGTTCTTCTCTCGCCGAAATAAGGCTGTTTTTGCCAGAAGCAGTCATGTTTTAACACTGTAAGACCCAAATATCATTTGGACACTTTTCTTGTGATTTCAACTCATTAAAAGCAGGAAACATGCATTTTGACTGATATTCAATCCCTGTAGTGATTTATTGATTCATCATCATTAGTATGAATGATTGGCTTGAATCGTTCTTCTCTCGCCGAAATAAGGCCTGTTTTTGCCAGAAGCAGTCATGTTTTAATACTGTAAGACACAAATATCATTTGGACTCTTTTCTTGTGATTTCAACTCATTAAAAGCAGGAAACATGCATTTTGACTGATATTCAATCCCTGTAGTGATTTATTGATTCATCATCATTAGTTTGAATGATTGACTTGAATTGTTCTTCTCTCGCCGAAATAAGGCTGTTTTTGCCAGAAGCAGTCATGTTTTAACACTGTAAGACCCAAATATCATTTGGACTCTTTTCTTGTGATTTCAACTCATTAAAAGCAGGAAACATGCATTTTGATTGACATTCAATCCCTGTAGTGATTTATTGATTCATCATCATTAGTTTGAATGATTGACTTGAATTGTTCTTCTCTCGCCGAAATAAGGCTGTTTTTGCCAGAAGCAGTCATGTTTTAACACTGTAAGACCCAAATATCATTTGGACACTTTTCTTGTGATTTCAACTCATTAAAAGCAGGAAACATGCATTTTGACTGATATTCAATCCCTGTAGTGATTTATTGATTCATCATCATTAGTTTGAATGATTGGCTTGAATTGTTCTTCTCTCGCCGAAATAAGGCTGTTTTTGCCAGAAGCAGTCATGTTTTAACACTGTAAGACCCAAATATCATTTGGACACTTTTCTTGTGATTTCAACTCATTAAAAGCAGGAAACATGCATTTTGACTGATATTCAATCCCTGTAGTGATTTATTGATTCATCATCATTAGTATGAATGATTGGCTTGAATTGTTCTTCTCTCACCGAAATAAGGCTGTTTTTGCCAGAAGCAGTCATGTTTTAATACTGTAAGACACAAATATCATTTGGACTCTTTTCTTGTGATTTCAACTCATTAAAAGCAGGAAACATGCTTATTGACTGATATTCAATCCCTGTAGTGATTTATTGATTCATCATCATTAGTTTGAATGATTGACTTGAATTGTTCTTCTCTCGCCGAAATAAGGCTGTTTTTGCCAGAAGCAGTCATGTTTTAACACTGTAAGACCCAAATATCATTTGGACTCTTTTCTTGTGATTTCAACTCATTAAAAGCAGGAAACATGCATTTTGACTGATATTCAATCCCTGTAGTGATTTATTGATTCATCATCATTAGTATGAATGATTGGCTTGAATTGTTCTTCTCTCGCCGAAATAAGGCTGTTTTTGCCAGAAGCAGTCATGTTTTAACACTGTAAGACCCAAATATCATTTGGACACTTTTCTTGTGATTTCAACTCATTAAAAGCAGGAAACATGCATTTTGACTGATATTCAATCCCTGTAGTGATTTATTGATTCATCATCATTAGTATGAATGATTGGCTTGAATCGTTCTTCTCTCGCCGAAATAAGGCTGTTTTTGCCAGAAGCAGTCATGTTTTAATACTGTAAGACACAAATATCATTTGGACTCTTTTCTTGTGATTTCAACTCATTAAAAGCAGGAAACATGCATTTTGACTGATATTCAATCCCTGTAGTGATTTATTGATTCATCATCATTAGTTTGAATGATTGACTTGAATTGTTCTTCTCTCGCCGAAATAAGGCTGTTTTTGCCAGAAGCAGTCATGTTTTAACACTGTAAGACCCAAATATCATTTGGACTCTTTTCTTGTGATTTCAACTCATTAAAAGCAGGAAACATGCATTTTGATTGACATTCAATCCCTGTAGTGATTTATTGATTCATCATCATTAGTTTGAATGATTGACTTGAATTGTTCTTCTCTCGCCGAAATAAGGCTGTTTTTGCCAGAAGCAGTCATGTTTTAACACTGTAAGACCCAAATATCATTTGGACACTTTTCTTGTGATTTCAACTCATTAAAAGCAGGAAACATGCATTTTGACTGATATTCAATCCCTGTAGTGATTTATTGATTCATCATCATTAGTTTGAATGATTGGCTTGAATTGTTCTTCTCTCGCCGAAATAAGGCTGTTTTTGCCAGAAGCAGTCATGTTTTAACACTGTAAGACCCAAATATCATTTGGACACTTTTCTTGTGATTTCAACTCATTAAAAGCAGGAAACATGCATTTTGATTGACATTCAATCCCTGTAGTGATTTATTGATTCATCATCATTAGTTTGAATGATTGACTTGTAATTGTTCTTCTCTCGCCGAAATAAGGCTGTTTTTGCCAGAAGCAGTCATGTTTTAACACTGTAAGACCCAAATATCATTTGGACACTTTTCTTGTGATTTCAACTCATTAAAAGCAGGAAACATGCATTTTGACTGATATTCAATCCCTGTAGTGATTTATTGATTCATCATCATTAGTATGAATGATTGGCTTGAATTGTTCTTCTCTCACCGAAATAAGGCTGTTTTTGCCAGAAGCAGTCATGTTTTAATACTGTAAGACACAAATATCATTTGGACTCTTTTCTTGTGATTTCAACTCATTAAAAGCAGGAAACATGCTTATTGACTGATATTCAATCCCTGTAGTGATTTATTGATTCATCATCATTAGTTTGAATGATTGACTTGAATTGTTCTTCTCTCGCCGAAATAAGGCTGTTTTTGCCAGAAGCAGTCATGTTTTAACACTGTAAGACCCAAATATCATTTGGACTCTTTTCTTGTGATTTCAACTCATTAAAAGCAGGAAACATGCATTTTGACTGATATTCAATCCCTGTAGTGATTTATTGATTCATCATCATTAGTATGAATGATTGGCTTGAATTGTTCTTCTCTCGCCGAAATAAGGCTGTTTTTGCCAGAAGCAGTCATGTTTTAACACTGTAAGACACAAATATCATTTGGACTCTTTTCTTGTGATTTCAACTCATTAAAAGCAGGAAACATGCATTTTGACTGATATTCAATCCCTGTAGTGATTTATTGATTCATCATCATTAGTTTGAATGATTGACTTGAATTGTTCTTCTCTCGCCGAAATAAGGCTGTTTTTGCCAGAAGCAGTCATGTTTTAACACTGTAAGACCCAAATATCATTTGGACTCTTTTCTTGTGATTTCAACTCATTAAAAGCAGGAAACATGCATTTTGACTGATATTCAATCCCTGTAGTGATTTATTGATTCATCATCATTAGTTTGAATGATTGACTTGAATTGTTCTTCTCTCGCCGAAATAAGGCTGTTTTTGCCAGAAGCAGTCATGTTTTAACACTGTAAGACCCAAATATCATTTGGACACTTTTCTTGTGATTTCAACTCATTAAAAGCAGGAAACATGCATTTTGACTGATATTCAATCCCTGTAGTGATTTATTGATTCATCATCATTAGTTTGAATGATTGACTTGAATTGTTCTTCTCTCGCCGAAATAAGGCTGTTTTTGCCAGAAGCAGTCATGTTTTAACACTGTAAGACCCAAATATCATTTGGACACTTTTCTTGTGATTTCAACTCATTAAAAGCAGGAAACATGCATTTTGACTGATATTCAATCCCTGTAGTGATTTATTGATTCATCATCATTAGTATGAATGATTGGCTTGAATCGTTCTTCTCTCGCCGAAATAAGGCTGTTTTTGCCAGAAGCAGTCATGTTTTAATACTGTAAGACACAAATATCATTTGGACTCTTTTCTTGTGATTTCAACTCATTAAAAGCAGGAAACATGCATTTTGACTGATATTCAATCCCTGTAGTGATTTATTGATTCATCATCATTAGTTTGAATGATTGACTTGAATTGTTCTTCTCTCGCCGAAATAAGGCTGTTTTTTGCCAGAAGCAGTCATGTTTTAACACTGTAAGACCCAAATATCATTTGGACTCTTTTCTTGTGATTTCAACTCATTAAAAGCAGGAAACATGCATTTTGACTGATATTCAATCCCTGTAGTGATTTGTTGATTCATCATCATTAGTTTGAATGATTGACTTGAATTGTTCTTCTCTCGCCGAAATAAGGCTGTTTTTGCCAGAAGCAGTCATGTTTTAATACTGTAAGACACAAATATCATTGGACTCTTCTTGTGATTTCTTCTTTAGTTTCTTGTGATTCAACTCATTAAAAGCAGGAAACATGCATTTTGACTGATATTCAATCCCTGTAGTGATTTATTGATTCATCATCATTAGTTTGAATGATTGACTTGAATTGTTCTTCTCTCGCCGAAATAAGGCTGTTTTTGCCAGAAGCAGTCATGTTTTAACACTGTAAGACCCAAATATCATTTGGACTCTTTTCTTGTGATTTCAACTCATTAAAAGCAGGAAACATGCATTTTGACTGATATTCAATCCCTGTAGTGATTTATTGATTCATCATCATTAGTTTGAATGATTGACTTGAATTGTTCTTCTCTCGCCGAAATAAGGCTGTTTTTGCCAGAAGCAGTCATGTTTTAACACTGTAAGACCCAAATATCATTTGGACACTTTTCTTGTGATTTCAACTCATTAAAAGCAGGAAACATGCATTTTGACTGATATTCAATCCCTGTAGTGATTTATTGATTCATCATCATTAGTTTGAATGATTGACTTGAATTGTTCTTCTCTCGCCGAAATAAGGCTGTTTTTGCCAGAAGCA